>NW_028261394.1:38450787-38503287 GCF_051295495.1 Thamnophis sirtalis | reverse complement strand
GTTGTATCTGTAGGTTTATCCTAAGTGACCCATAAAATGGCTCTCAAAGGGAAGAGTTGATAACTTGAGTTGCAGTAATTGTGTACTTGATCTGCCTGAATACAAAATAAATTGAGGAGCCCGAGCTAGTCCAGCCTACGGGCAGAGTCTCTTTTCTCTGGCAGCGTTGATGGATCAACGAAAGCAGTCTACATGATGAAACCAAGGAGGAGTGATTATAAACAAGGAGAGTTTGAAGACCAAGATCTACCAGGAGACCTCTAACAAGTTCACGTGAAGAGTTAGCAGCACTCTGCGTTGTGCGGATGAGGCCATATTTAGAAACTGCTTCCAGTCACCATGATACGAAGAAGATGTTGAGACCCTGGAAAGACTTCAGAGAAAAGCAACAAAGATGATAAAGGGTCTGAAGGCTAAAACTTATGATGAACCATTGAGGGAACTAGATTGCATTGCATTGGTATCCTTCAGTCTCAAAAGACTATGGAATCGTGCTCTGGAAAGATGTCAAAGCTGGAGTGTCCTCTCCAGCACAAGGCCTCGGTAGATTAATATGGAGGATAGACTTTTACCCAAGCAGCAGATCCCCCTCTCTCCACATCGCTGAAATAGTCCAATGGAATGGCAGAGTCAATAAGATTGGTTCCAGCTGCATCACAGGAGTTACCAGAACGTGGTTGTACAGAGACACGAGCTGCTTCCGGGACTCTGGATTTTGCCTTGATTTTGCCTCCTGAAGCCTTTTCCAGTAGTGGATATAGCCACAAGGCAGTGGAGGTTTGTAATCAAAGTTTCCCTTCTCCTAGAAGATGGCTCTGCTGCTTTATCTGCCGTTGGGCGTAGAGCCCTCTTCCGCCTTCAAAACCGTTGGCTAAGTATGTCCAGGCTAATTAAGAGAAGGATTAGGAGTGATAAAGATAGCTGACTTCCAGTACTTGAGGGACTGTCACAGAGAAGAGGGAGTCAACCAGTGGTGGGTTTCAAAAATTGTTCGAACCTACTCTGTGTGTGTGTGGCCTCCTTTGTGAGACTGGCTTGCTGCCCATGTGACCGGATGGGAGTGGCTTGCCGCCCATGTGACCAGATATGAAGATGCCGACGACACTTGTCAGAACCACCTTAAATTACCTCACACACAGCACTGGCATGCATAAGAATATGAGGTAAACTTGTTTTTTAAAAGGCATCTTTGGTTTGCGTTAAAACAACTTCAACACACGCAATGTTCTGATTGCATCACAAACGCAGTAGTCATCCTTACCTTTCACAGAGGCTCTGAGTTTTAGAAATATGAGCCTCATAGTGTAGAATAATCATATCCAAGGATCAGTGGTGGGTTTCAAAAAATTTTGGAAGCTCTTCTGTAGGTATGGCCTGCTTTCCAGGTCCACTGGTGGGACCTCTTCTAACCGGTTAGGTAGATTTGACAAACCGGTTCTACCAAATAGGTAAGAACTGGTAGGAACCCACCTCTAGAATCAACCCATTCTCCAAGGCACCTGAGGGCAGGACAAGGAGTAATGGTGGAAGATCATTAAAGAGAGATCCAACCTAGAACTTCCTAACAGTGAGAACAATTCATCAGGGTAATGGCCTACGTCCAGAAATTGTGGGTCTGGGTCTCTGGAGGGGACGTGGTGGCTCAGTGGCTAAGACGCTGAGCTTGTCGATCAGAAAGGTTGGCAGTTCAGCGGTTCGAAACCTTAGTGCCATGTAACGGAGTGAGCTCCCATTACTTGTCCCAGCTTCTGCTAACCTAGCAGTTTGAAGTTATGTAAAAATGCAAGTGGAAAAATAGGAAGCACCTTTGGTGGGAAGGTTAACAACATTCTGTGCACCCTCGGCATTTAGTCATGCCAGCCACATGACCATGGAGACATCTTCGTACAGTGCTGGATCATCAGCTTTGAAACGGAGATGAGAACCACACCCTAGAGTTGGGAACAACTAGCACATATGCGTGAGGTGAACCTTTAACTTTATCTCTGGAGGTTTTCAAGAAGGGAAAGGAGAGCCATTTGTCCAAAATGGTATAAGGTCTCCTTCTTGAGTCAGGAATTGGACTAGAAGACTTCCAAGATCCCTTCCAACCCTCTTATTCGATTCCCTAAATTATCAAGACAAACTGCACCCGCTGTTTAGGTTTATGAGAGTAAATTCAGAAACATAGGTGCATATGAGGTGGGGAAGTCGAGCAGAAGTCATGTAGTTACAGAAACGGCCAGTCAAAATAGAAACAGTCATGGGAGATGGTTCAGAAATCATGAACAGGCTGCAGATTCCCCCAAGGAATGGCAAGAAGCCTTTTATTTATCAACTTCACATCTACTGTTTTTTGTTCAATTAAAGGTCCAAATTAGTATTGATATTTCCTACAATTAAAAAAAACCTTTAAGGAGAGAGAGAGAGAGAGAGAGAGAGAGAGACAGAGACAGAGACAGAGACAGAGACAGAGACAGAGACAGAGACAGAGACAGAGACAGAGACAGAGACAGAGACATGAAATAAATGCATTCAACCCTCCAAAGAAAAGTGTGAGGACTTGCAAGAGAGCAAGGAATCATTGCTCCAGCTTTTGCTTGCTCTGTAGGAAACTTTTGGTTGAACCCAGCTTATTCACAATAAGAAAATTACACAAATTGCTTACAACAATCGGTCTGCTTCTCCTAGCAGAAACCTCGCTCTCTGAGCTACCTTCTGCTCCTGTTCCTTCTGGGCTCCTCTTTCCAAATTTGCTTTCCGCCTTCCCCACCCTCCTTCTCCGATTCCCTGATTAGAATCCCCTTTCACAGTGGTGGGTTTCAAAAATTTTTGGAATCTCTTCTGTAGGTGTGGCCTGCTTTCCGGGTCCACTGGTGGACCCTCTTCTTACCGGTTCAGTAGATTTGATGAACCGGTTCTACCGAATAGGTGCGAACTGGTAGGAACCCACCTCTGCCCTTTCACTACCGTGCGCACCAAATGTGACATTAGGCAAAACATCCGTCTCTAAACTGTTCTCCTGTTTTGATCTTTCGGACAGCAAGGACTAATAAAATTATGCAACACAAAGGACTCTCAAAAATCAACGAATCCATCGTGCTGCAGGGGAAGGTGGGGAGAGCAGCTTTGGCCTCACATCTAGGGCAAAGAGTCCACTGGTTTTTCTACCGCTGAAGGGTTTGCACCATCGGGAAGATTTTGTTCTTTTAAACAAATCTAAATCTCCTTCTTCTTCTTTATGTTCTTTGAACTTGTCATCTTGTCTATTACTCCCTGGAGGAACAGAAAACAAATTTGTTCCATTATCTTTGTGACAGGCACTTCAGATTTGGAGGATAGCCTCTCCACTCTCAGGAGAACTTTAATAGAGGGCATGGGTAGATCCCAGAGAAAACAACAGAGGTATTGTATTATTGGGCACCCAGTCATTACACCAAGCGTGATTTATGACTTAGCATACTGGGACAACCTGACTAATTGTGGTTATCCATTGAACCATGGCTTGGAGTGATCAGTTAATTGAGTGATTGACTGGAAACCCTGGATCCAAGACTGTTCCTCACATCTTCTATATATATAAAAATGGCCTTGTGTGTGTATGTTCTAGCGTAACTCTGGAATGGCTCGAGCTATTTCAACCAACTTGGTATACAGATGACTTACTCTCTGGAAACAAATAGTGTGGGGGTAAGACCCCTGGGGGGGGTGTTCTGTTAAGATACAGCCTATTGTGCCTTAAAATGGCTTCTACTGTACTGGCTTAAAATGGCCTCTACTCCACAGCACAATGGAGTTTCCATGGTAATGGCTCCATAGTACTCCACAAGGGGGCTCCCTCTGGTATGGGGAAAAATCCAACATTAGTAATTACATTTGGTCCGGACATTTGTGAATGTCTAATATAAGGGTTAGGGTTAGGGTTGTAAAATACCCGGGCAATGCCAGGTTAACAGCTAGTCTGTGATAAAGTTCTGCTCTCCCAACCTTAGTCAGAAAAATATTTGGCCTAAAATCAGGGCCCCTGCAGTCAACTTTTGTTGTTGTTGTTGTTTGTTGTTGTTGTTAGTTGCGATGTTATATCTGACCAATCATGACCCCATGGACAACGTTCCTCCAGGCCTTCCTGTCCTCTACCATCCTTTGGAGTCCATTTAACCTCACGCCAACTGCTTCGATGACTCCATCCCGCCACCTCATTCTCTGTTGTCCCCTTCTTCTTTTGACCTCAATCTTTCCCAGCATTAGGCTCTTCTCCAGTGAGTCCTCCCTTCTCATCAGGTGACCAAAGGATTTGAGTTTCATCTTCAGGATCTCATCTTCTAAAGAGCAGTCAGGATTGATCTTCTCTAGGACTGACCGGTTTGATCGCCTTGCAGTCCAAGGGACTCGCTGGAGTCTTCTTCAGCACTTAATAGTCAACATTTACGGTGCCTCAATCTCAGAATCAGTCTAACTTATTGCCTATGCTTAGAGCATAGCATCTATCCACCCACAGACATTTCCATGTAGGAAAACAAACCAACTCGGATGCTGTGAACTCCAGAAGTCTTCTGTAGAGAGCTCTATATTTTGTGTGATGCTGGACATTAAATATCCCAATCTGCCGCCATTTATCCTGACCTGGATATTGAAAAATTCCTTTTGAGGTTCTACTCACAGGAATGCTGACTTTGAAATAATTCTAAGGATGGAGCAGTGTGATTTCCAACCTCCAGAAGAAGCGCCTCAGTGGAAGTCATTCCTTGGTCATGATAAAGTGAATCCACTCATATCTTACAAATCATTTAGTTTTGTATCTGGACTGGGAGCATCAGTCTACTGGAATACCCATAATGGCCTTCCATGAAATATGTGTATACCTCATATTGTTTACACACACACACACACAAAAATTGTAAACAATGAGTTTTGACCAAGCTGAACCAATGATGCATTTGCTCCCCCTGATGACCACACCAAGAATAGGCACGGCATTATCACATTTCCTACCCTAGCTAAGAGGGACAGACTAGCAATTGTCCATTTGGAGCCTGAAGATGACCAGCCTCTGAAGACTCCTCCATGCTGTCTAGAACATTCTCATGGGAGGTCTTCTTCCACAATAGGAGCGTAGGTTTCTTATCCTAAGCCAGAACACCTTAGACTGACTTCAACTTGTCTTAGCAGCAGACTCTTTTTTTTGAAGACATCTCCGCAGTTCATATCATTCAGGAAGCTGGATTATTGTTCCATTCATAAATCAGGTAACTGTAATTTAGCTGGTGCATTGCACAAATTCAGGAAGTGTGTTGAGTTAAGGTTGATGCTGCATCTTGACTATACTTTTCTTTGTTCCTACTTGGATTCCTTTTCACCTGTCAGAAATCAATTTCTTGGCTGTTGGGCTGATTTTCAACTCCTACCTTTGGATTTTGACACCTTGTCTTTTACCTGAACTGTGGCCAAGACAGGTTCACACCTGGCTGTAACTCACTAGTTGACCTTTAGTTTCCGTGATCTTTTTAGCAAATAGATTCCTTGATTCTCCTGCTATCTTGGCCTTGGAACATGCAGGCAATTATTATGTGCAATTATTATATATATGTATTTGCCTTTGCAATCTCCATTTTAAAGAAAACATCAAGTTTTAATGGCGGTGCGGAATCTTCAGGCCCTTGAAACAGATGGAATTCCACAGCTCAGAGGCTGGTCTTTAAAATCTATCATCATTATTAAAAAGTTGGACATTGTTAAACCTTGGCTGCTGTGTGCCCAGCTGGATTAATTAACACCCACCAGTTATTGACCTTTCACTGAGAATGTGGACAACCATTTCCCCAAAGACAGATGATCCTTCCGTGCGCCTTATACAGATGATGCATGATGGCACCCCGGCACAGAGGACGGAGCACACCCAACATATCAGATTCCCAGGGTGAAACTTTTTTCCTTCCAAATCCACCATTAATTCATTGTATATTCATAAAATCACAAATCGATAATATTCATGGTTCAGACAGATGCTGAAACAACGTCAAACTTCCTACTGCGCATTACATGTTACAAAAGCTTGGAAGAAGGAGAAGAAGGAGGGGGAGGAGGGGGAGGGGAGGGGGAGGAGGAGGAAGAGGAAGAGGAAGAGGAGGAGGGAAGAGGACAATGACAAAAAACCTCCTGGGACATTTGGATTCAGCTGCACTTTGGCTGTTTTATAAGGGTCTTTGATGAAATATTTTCAATTACAGGAGCTCATTTCCACAATTCCCAATTAGAAATCATCCTAAAAAAGACGCCTCTAAATATTAGTTTGCTAATGGGCTTATTTGACAGAGCACTTGAAAGCTGAAGAGTTTGAAGGCCCAGCAAAGTAATTTCTACCAGTGATGTTCTGTGATAACAGTGTCAACATTCATCAGACTTGCTCACTTTAGTAACTTCATTATAGCAGCTTCTCTGCACTTTAACCTATTTTTCCCACTTCTTTGCAATACAGAAACCTCTTTAGAGTCTAATGCCTTAAGCATATTTGGAGATTTCTTCCTTTATAATGAACAGCCCTTTTGCAGTAAAGGGCAGAGGCAACAATCATTTGGACCCCTGGGGCCCAAACTTTAGTCTCTGATATATGAAAGGGGTATCCAAATTTACTGGTACAGAAAAGATTGTTCAAAACTTGCAGCACGCTATGTATCAGCATTCGTTGCAAAGTCTTGTTCTGACTGTTTATTGCTTCCCCAACTGCTATCAACGTAGTACAATCAATACTGATAGACATGTAAAAACGGAAACATTTAAATATTGTTATTGAGGAGGGGGAAACTTAGACAAGTACCTCTCATGTTAAAAGTCTGTGGAGATTCTCACTCATCCAGGTCATAGTTGTCTTAAAGGTACTTTTTCAAAAGGCAACTGGATTTGATTTATTTTTTTCCCTTGAGGAAGAAAAAGACATTTCGCTTCCCTTTCAAGAAGCTTCATCAGTTCTGGCAGAATGGTGCTAGAACCGATGAAGCTTCTTGGATGAGAGGCAAAATGTCTTCTTCTTCCTCAGGAGGAAAAAAAAAAACAGTCCGGTTGCCTTTTGAAAAAGCACCTTTGAGACCATCAGGTCAAATTCTGTTTCCGGCCTTGATCAAATTGGACCCTTATTATAGAATTAATTGAATGTGATCCAGATCTTTGTATCAGCGGTGGGATTCACTTACCTTCCCTACTGGTTCACAAATGTGAGCGGCTGACACCCATACTCGCTTTGCTCGCGCACTACATCAGGGCAGGTGGGCGGAGCCTCCCACAGCTACCGCTATCACTTCACCCAAACCGGAGAGGAAACAGCTGAATACCACCTCTGATTTGTATCCTTTTCGGATCCCTGCTCATCCGCCTTTTGAAATGGCTTGGGAGCAGGCTGAAGTGGCCATTTCCATCTGATGACAAAAGGGATTTTTGGCAAACGCAATAATCTTTCCCACAAGATTATGGGATCCTGTTAAATGTGTCCACTTGGGGGTTCAGTTTTATCTCATCGGTGAGAACCAGGAAAAATAGCTCCACAATTTAGTTTGTAACCAAAAGGACGTTTTCCTTCAAAAACTGTGTCCATATTTTGCAAACGACCACAATAGGGGAAAGGAACTCTATGCGATAAAAGAATTGAGATAGACCTTAACTATACTCTACAAGGTGGCAAGTAGAGAAAGTTCCCCAAACATTTGTGCAAATGTTTTCTTTGTGACCCTTAACAGCAAGATTTCCAGCACTACAAGATGATTCAGCCAGGTGAAGTGAGGTAGGGTTGAAGCTTTGACTCCGAGATTCAAAACAGTTGTGATCAAACCTCTAAATCATATTGGAAAATCAAATTGAACCATTCGATTCAAATAGAAGTCTTCCGGTACTTGGGGAGCTGTTGCAGAGAATAGGGAGTCCATCAGTGGTGGGTTCCAGATCCCGTCACAACCTGTATGCTGGGATGGGGCCGGATGTCCACCTCAGGCACACATGCTCACACACATGCGCATACCACCGCCCTGCAATGCCCCAGCTGTTCAGCAAGGTCGTGAAGGCGCCATACACCGTTTGCACATGCGCAATTGACCCGTTTCCCTCAAAAAGAGGTAAGGAATGCAGGTGGGAAACACCGTTCTGGTACAGTGGCCACTGCTTCCAACTGCCACTGGTACAGCCGTACCGAGCCATACCTCCCAAAACCCATCACTGGAGTCCATGTCTTCTCCAAAGCACCTGAAGGCAGGACAAAAAATAACAGGTAGAGAAGATCATTAAGGAGAAACCGAACCTAGAACTAAGGAGGAATTTCCTGAGAATGAGAACAATTAATCAGTAGAATGGCTTCACTCCAGAAGTTGTGGGTGCACCATCACTGGAGGTTTTCAAGAAGAGACTGGGACGCCATTTGTCTGAAATGGTGTGGTGTCTCTTGCTTGAGCAGGGGGTTGGACTAGAAGACCTCCAAGGCCTTTCCAACCCTATTATTCTACAGTATGTTCATTGATTTGTTCTGGATGCTTCTGAATCAATTCAAAGGCACCTGCAATGACTCTCAACCACAGCTTCCCCCAAATGGCCTTGACTGAATTAAACTAACCATCCAACAAAAGTGAGGATGTGCAGTCTTTCTTGGACCAATAGACCTCTCTCCATCCTAGACCAGACACACAGATGGTAGAACGAGGACCAAAAAAAAAATACATTTGATATAATCCATTCGAAATGTCATAATCGGAATGAGTGTAGTCCCTGTGCGTTTAATAACCACCTGTTTCTGTCATAGGAAACGATTACAATCTTCTGCCAAATTCTGAGGGGATTCTGAGCATTATGAATAAGGGATGAAGGGATGGGAAACCAATATTGTATATCCATGTTTTTCAGCTTTGGCCACTTGATGATATATGGACTTCAATTCCCAGAATTCCCCAGCTAGCAGCCACACTGAAATTCAGCGACAAAAAAAGTTTCTGTGGCTGCACACAAAATAAGACTAAATAAATAGCTGAAACTAAGGCAGACTTCTCACAACTTAATTTCTTGTTTTCCCTTAAAAAAAAAAAAGCAGAATTAAACCAATCCAGCCATTTTCATGGCCTTTCTCCTTTGTCCTTTGTTTGTAATAAACAAACATACGTAAAAACTAACAACCAAGCAATTATTATTATTAGTTTTTTTAAAAAAAAAATCTTTTCAGGGAAAGAAAATCAAAGCAGATGACATTTCATAGAACGTTTAGCATTTCATAATCCTATATTATTACTTTTGCAATATTGCTAGAACTGAAAATGGGGCCATTCCAGATATAATCCCACTTACATTTGTCTTACATTTGTCAGTAGGAAGGAGTCTGTGAGAAATTTGTAAATAATAAAAACGTCTGAGCAAAAATTAATTTCACTGAGCGTTTGCAACATTAACTTTTAGTCAGAGGCAAATGAAATGCTATATTTCTCCACTTTTGTAGTGCTGTTATATTATTGACAAAAGTTACTTTCCGTCCCACAAAGAACTTTCTAAAAGCTCGGCTGGCATTTTAGTGTCACATTTTCAGTTATTACTATAAAATTGTAATTAGGTAGTAAATTACAGTGTTAATATTCACTTTGAACAAATAAATGTTAGGAGGACTGGAAATGTGTATGATAATGATAGCATGGGGACCTATTCACTAAGGGAAGCCTTGGCTTTGTTCATAAAAGTTATTTTTCCTATTTTGTGCATTTCATTTCTTGAATTTTCCCCTAAACGTAGCCATTTCATGCCAACACAGCATCCTCTACGGCAGAGACTTTTTTTCCATATTCATAATGAGGATGGGTGTTTCCCAAAGCCGCCATTAAACCAAAAACCACAAAAAGCAACATTGGACAAAAGAGATCACAGTATTCTTTGTGTTCAAGGGCAACCTACAAATACCTGAAATAAATTTAAGGCAGGGGTCGGCAGCCTTAAACACTCAAAGAGCCACAAAAGTCCTAACCGGAAGTCCCCCGTTCAATTCTGGAGCCGGCCGGAAGTCTGGTTCCCCCACCAAGGAGTCTCCTCCCAGCATGGCATCCTTTTCCCCCTGCCGATAGGAAGTCCAGTTCCCCCACCATAGAGTCTCCTCCTAGCGCGGCGTCCTTTTTCCTTTTACCAACTGGTGACAGGGAGCCACAGCAGAGGGGTGAAAGAGCCACATGTGGCTCCAGAGCTGCGGGGTTGCTAACCCCTGATTTAAGGTATGACCACCATCATACCAGAGTTCAGGACTCCAGTCATGGCTTGAAGACACATCCCCCCCCAAAAAAATCAATTTCATAACAAAAACAAGAAGATTGCTTAACTACATCCAGCTCAACCCCGGAGTCAATTATGTAGAAGGTCATCGGACTCTCCTACACTAGGAGTGTTTAAGCAAAGATTGAATTGACATCTAACTGAGATGTTTAGCTTGGATTCCTAAGTAGAATGTTGAAATCAAACATCTGTATACCTCTTACAAGTTTCTAACAGCAGGGTACAACTCAGAGATTTATGGTGCTACTCCTTGGTTAGCTGAGTGGTTAAGAAGCTCGGGGGACAATAGGCAGAATCTTGGGGGGGGGGAATTAAACAAAGCTTCACCTCTGTGGACTGCTGTGGGCTAGAGGTGGAGCTCTTTCCTCACAATCAGGAGGTTGTGAGTTCGATCCTAGATAGAGGCAGATGGAGAGTCTCCTGCTTGGGCAGGGGGTTGGACTAGATGACCTGAAAGGTCCCTTCCAACTCTTTCAATCTGTTAAACTCTTGTTTATTAGTGACTTTATTAAGGTGGGCCATGACCAGGGCTGGATTTAGATGAAAAGAGGCCCTAGGCTATTCCACTTATGAGGCCCTTTCACCTCCCATTTTTAAGTTTGTAAATTACATGAGGGACAATAAAATACATCATTATTGTGATATATATCAATATATATCAATATATATAGCTGGCCTCCCGATGGAGAGCGGCTCTGCTCTGCGGCAAAGGCAGCGAGGCCAGCCGCCTCCCCTGCTGCGCTCAGCTGCCCGGCTCGGCCCCCTCGCCCTCACCTGCCTGGCCGCTGGTGGGCTCCGCGTCAATGGGGCGGCTACTGGGAGCGGCCGCGCCTCTCGCCTGACCGCCAGTGCCGGGAACATAGACGGGCTCCCCAACTGCCGCGGCACTGGATCGATCTTAACCAATACATTTTTATGTTTGTTTATTAGTCATATGCGTAGAATTTCTCCTTATTTTCGGTTCAGTGTTTTAGTGTTCACCGTTTTTAGAATAGTGTAATTTTAATTTTGCTAAGAATTTGAATGTAGGCCCCTCTTGATCTTGAGGCCCTAGGCTGAAGCCTAGTTACCCTATAGGAAAATCTGGCCCATGACGTAACCCTCTGGAGTGTTGTCCTATCTGCCACTGTGCAATTGGCAAACCATACACAGATACAGGACTCTAACCCCGGCGTATTTCCTTTTTGGTTGCCCCTGTTTGTCTTACGTCTCTCTTTTCCCGTGGGGGGTGTGTGCATGCTCTGACAATTCAACAGCCCTGGTTTTCTGGATTTCCAAAACAGAACTGAATCATAAGGGAACTAAATAGGGCAGTGTTTTTCAACCTTGGCAACTTGAAGATGTCTGGACTTCAACTCCCAGAATTCCCCAGCCAGCATTCGCTGGCTGGGGAATTCTGGGAGTTGAAGTCCAGACATCTTCAAGTTGCCAAGGTTGAAAAACACTGAAATAGGGTAACTAGGATAGGAGGAACTTCCTCGTGTTCCATTTGCAAGCTCATTAATGAATTACGTTTACACTTTTGAAAAATGTGCAAAAGCATTTCAATGCGTACCATTAGATCGTAGAACGCACTGGGCCTTGTTCCTGGGGATTCGAGCTAAGGACCACCCTCCCCAAGAAATATTGGCCTAACATTTCTGGTGCATTCCAAGAAAAAAGAACAAGGGGGCGGGGAGAGACAGCTAAAATTTTTATCTAAAGAAGAGCAATGGATTTTTAATTGCTATATTGGCTTCCTACCATCGATATTTTTATGCTGCCCATCAGATCTTTTGTTTTAGTTTAGGATAAGAGATTTCCCAAGCCTTCTATTTATTATGAGCTCATGTTTTTATAGGCTGTTGCAAGTCAAAGCAGTGAATATTTTTTTCTGATTTGTGGCAGGCATGTGATAGATTTAAAATAAAAACTCACCGAAAACAAACAAGCGAAACCATTGTTAAAAACATCTCCGCCGGGTCAGGAGATGCTCTGCTCTTTGACTACAACTTCTGGACACTCAGTAAGTAATGGAATTAAATCTTGAAAAATACTTTAACAAGGGGGAAAATACGGTCTGATTTTTGTTTTCCATGTTACAACTTCTGGACACTCAGTAAGTAAAGGAATTAAATCTTGAAAAATACTTTAACAAGGGGGAAAATACGGTCTGATTTTTGTTTTCTATGTTACATGTGTTGCAATCATTAATGAGCAAGGTTAATTAGGGCTGCAACATGCAACAGAGGCTCGCTGGTTCACTAATGACTCTACAAACCTTGATTGGGAAACTAGCTTAGATCTTTAAGTGTGAGTTGCAATCAGATTAAAGCCACATTTTTATTGTTTTTCCCAGTGCAACATGGGGGGATAAATACAGATTAATAAAATAGATACTGTTTTGATTTTTTTTTAATGTTCTTTATCATGTGTCTTCCTTATATTATTTACCTCTTTCATGTCTATTTTCCAATGTAAGTTCCTGATTTATTTGCAAGCCTTTAAACATACAAATAAGAGTTCTTGTGCTCAGGTGACTCCATAAAACACATCACTCCTAATTACTTCAGCTTCTCTTAGAGAATAAAATGAAGAGGGAAGTATAATTGTTACTTTAAATAAAATCATCACATAATTGCAAAAGGTAATATTCTGGGATCAGATAAGTAGCAAACACACCCAACAAATACAGTGCAATTCCCTTTCAAGCAAAGGTATGCTTAGTCTAAAAATGATTAAAGCAAAAATCATTCCTTTCCTAAGTGCACATTAAGGAAAGAAGACTAAAACATATGAGGAGCGGTTGCAGGAATTGGCTATGGCTAGTCTAGAGAAGGGACGAAGTGGCTCAGCGGCTAAGACGCTGAGCTTGTCGATCAGAAAGGTTGGCAGTTTGGCAGTTCAAATCCCTAGAGCCACGTAACGGAATGAGATCCCATTACTTGTCCCAGCTTCTGCTAACCTAGCAGCTCAAAAGCATGCAAAAATGCAAGTAGAAAAATAGGAACCACCTTGGTGGGAAGGTAACAGCGCTCCGTGCGCCTTTGGCATTTAGTCATGCTGGCCACATGACCACGGAGACGTCTTCGGACAGCGCTGGCTCTTCGGCTTTGAAACAGAGATGAGCACTGCCCCCTAGAGTCAGGAACGACTAGCACATATGTGTGAGGGGAACCTTTACTTTACTTTTTGTAGTCTAAAGATTTGGGGTGACATGATAGCAATATTCCAGTATTTCAGGGGCTGCCCCACAGAGTGGGGTTCAATTTATTTTCCAAAACACCAGAAGGCACGGCAAGAAACAATGGATGGAAATTTATCAAGGAGAGAAGGAACCAGGAATTAAGGAGAAATTTCCTGATGGTGAGAACAATAAACGAATGGAACAACTAGCATTCAGAAGTTGTGGGGGCATTTAAGACAGCCACTTGTCTGAAATGGTACAAAATGCTTGACCAGGGGATTGGACTAGAAGACCTCCAAGGTCCCATCCAGCTCTATTCTGACTGAAATTGAGTGTGCAAATTTGAACATTAGAGCAAGTTGCCTAATGATTTCCCCCCTGTGTATAGCATCGCACTGCACTCAAAAGTGTGTATAATCAAGGCTATGGTTTTCCCAGTTGCAATGTATCACTGTGAATGTTGGACCATAAGGAAGACTGAGCGCCAAAGAATGGAGGGCTTTGAACTCTGGTGCTGGAGAAGACTCTTGGACTGCAAGGCAATCAAACTGGTCAGTCCTAGAGGAGATCAACCTTGACTGCTCTTTAGAAGGCCAGATCCTGAAGAAGAAACTCCAATACCTTGGCCACCTAATGAAAAGGAAGGACTCCCTGGAGAAGAGCCTGATGCTGGGAAAGATGGAGAGCAAAAGAAAAAGGGGAAAGCAGATAACAAGGTGGCTGGATGGAGTCACCAAAGCAGTAGACATGGGCTTAAATGGACTCCAGAGGATGGTAGAGGACAGAAAGGCCTGGAGGAACATTGACCATGGGGTCCCAATAGGTTGGACATGACTTCTTGACTAACAACAACATAGATTTTGGACAGAATAGACCCATGCTTTGTCTGAATTCATGTGAAACTAAAGCAGATGAGGTACAGAATATCTTGAGCCTGAGTTACTCTGACTTTGTATACATAGAGAGTACAGAAGCTACTACTGCAAGTTTTCATATTTGGAGATTGTTTTTCCAGCTGCCTTGAACAATGAGATAGTGTTCATCATCAGGAAAACCCAGGATAAACTGCAGCCCGACATAGCAAAGAACAAAGAATGTTTGTAACTACTTGCAGAGCGAGCCGACCCTCTTCAAAGTTGAAGAGAAGACAATGAAAATGACCAAGACTTTTTATTTTTTTTAAAAAAAAAATCTTTAAACATTGACTTCAGCCCAGTAACTGCAAGAAATGCCTGCAGAGATTCAAAATCTAAGAAAAATAATGCTGGCATCTAATTACACCCGTGCAGTGTGCTGCTTTTATCTGTAATTGGACTGTATAGTCTTTCATTCTAATTTACTTTACATCTAAACTGGGATAATCAAGACAAGCAGAGCAGAATAGCCTGTAACCAGCTATACCACTGACACCCGTTAATGCCTAATTATAACAACTAAATTAAAGATGTGACTGTAAAGAGGTTGAGTACCAGTCTGAAGCATTTAATTCAGTGGAAAGTAGTTGAGATTTTAAATCCTATGTACAAAAATCAATATTATGGCTCATTATATTGGTATTGCTAAACAGATGAATGAAATTAAAGCATTTTGCTTTTTGCTCTAAAAATATTTTATGGTAATATAAATATTTTATTTTCAAATAAAGGGAGCTAGATAAAGGAGGACATTTCCATCCCCGGCTAATTGAGGGGACTATTCAGCCCCCCATCCCCAATTACATTCACATTTAGAAGGCTTTCTTATGATCTCTACATGCCCTTTGAAAATATGGGCTATCAGTTGTCTTCTGTAGCAATAGCAATAGCAGTTAGACTTATATACCGCTTCATAGGGCTTTCAGCCCTCTCTAAGCGGTTTACAGAGTCAGCATATTGCCCCCAACAACAATCCAGGTCCTCATTTTACCCACCTCGGAAGGAGGAAGGCTGAGTCAACCCTGAGCCGGTGAGATTTGAACAGCCAAACTGCAGAACTGCAGTCAGCTGAAGTAGCCTGCAGTGCAGCATTTAACCACTGCACCACCTCGGCTCCACCTCTGTACCATTTGTTGAAAGGCTTAGTGGATCAGATGTGATGCTATGCATAACGCAAGGCTTACATCTTTAACATCAAGGAGTGTTGATATTCGTCCATCATGTTCGAAGAGGACCTTGACATCCCCTGGAACCCAAAGCCCGGGGAAAGCCATTTTCGCCCTCCCAATTTGGGGAGGGCAAAAATCCCACCCCGCCATGGTGCCGGTGGCTAAATAGGCCACACCCACTATGGCCACACCCCTCCAGCAACCGAGCAGAGAACCAGTTGCTAAATTTTTTGAATCCTACCAATGCGTTGTGCTTTCCTAGCAAGGATAAAAAGAATAGGGGGAAAAAAGGAGTCTTTTGGCAATTGGCTGAGAGACAGAACTGGGGTAAATCATGAATCTGTTTTGCTTATTGGATATATCTCTGTGGGATGTATGTCTGCTTCAGTGGTGGGTTTCAAAAAATTTTCGAACCTACTCTGTGGGTGTGGCCTCCTTTGTGGGAGTGGCTTCCTGGCCATGTGACCTGGTGGGAGTGGCTTGCCGGTCATGTGTTTTCTTTCTTTCTTTCTTTCTTTCTTTCTTTCTTTCTTTCTTTCTCTCTCTCTCTCTCTCTCTCTCTCTCTCTCTCTCCTTCCTTCCTTCCTTCTGTCTCTCTGTCTCTTTTTCCTTTTTTTCTTTCATCTCTCACTTTTTATTTCTTTTTTTCTTTATTTATTTCTTCCTTTCTTTCTCTTTCTCTTTCTCTCTGTGTGAGTGTGTGTGTTTGTGTGTGTGTGTGTGGCAGTGGTGGGTTTCAAAAAATTTTGGAACCTCTTCTGTAGGTATGGCCTGCTTTCCGGGTCCACTGGTGGAACCTCTTCTAACCACTTCGGTAGATTTGATGAACCAGTTCTACCGAACTGGTGCGAACTGGTAGGAACCCACCTCTGGTCTGCTTCCCATATGTTTCATTATAAGTCTTACCTGACTCCTTTCCCAAATAAGTTTAGATTTTATAAATAAATAAATATTTCCATTTCTTTATGTAGTTAGTCTTCTCTTTTGTTTTTTTGTTTTTTTTACATTTTTGTATGCATCTTTCCCAGCACATGCGGTTTTGGAAGCAAGGACTGTATGACAAAATTTGCAGAATAACATTCGCATACTGTATGGAAATGCAAACTTATTTGTTTAGAAAATGCAGGCCAGTTGAAACTCTTGCAATATACGTACAAAGAAAAGATAGAGGAAGAGATTTTGTTTTTGTTTTTTGTTTTTAAAAAAGAAACCAAGTTAGTTGTTTCCATTCCAGAAATGCTATTTCGTATGCTTAAAACAGATGTGTGTCATTGGGAGCTTTATTTTCCAAGCCACATTAACTATCGTCAATAACTACCTCATGAATGAATTAATGTCTGCTTGTGTGGATGGGCATCCTGTTAACTCTGAAGGCCAGTGTCTCCTTGTAGGGGACTTACTGCTTTCCAGATGTCTTGTGACAGGAAATTGTGATGGAAGCCCAGATGTCTTAGATCCATCATTCCAAGTCATTCAGCTGTCAGGAAAATTGCTTGACAGTGTACAGGCCTTGATAACATTCTGGAGTATTTTAAACAGACTAAAAATATAGACAGAGGAGAGGAGAGGAGGATCTGGTGTGATGGGACTACAGTGAAGAGGCAGTTTCCCAGAAAGGAAGAGCAGAATCCATAATCTGAAACAAGAGGTAACACAGCCCAGAGATGGACAGGAGACAGAGAAAGAAACTCAGGATAATTACTCCCTAGACTCTTTCAGCATACATCCATTTGGGGTGAGAGTAGTCAGGGTTTATGGCATGAGTCCATCTATTGGGTGTAGGCAAATAAAGAACTAAACTCTGGCTGGATTGTTCTACATTGTTCTTGGGCTTAGCCTCACACTATGAGTACAAGAGCATCATGATTTTCATCATTTCAGGAAGGTGTTTATTTATCCCAACCCTCCTTCCACGAACGTCGCTGCAATTTCTAATGTTGGATTTTTCCCCCTTACCAGCCATTACCCTGGCAACTCCACAGCGTTGTATAGTAGAAGCCATTTTAAGGCACAACAGGCTGTATCTTAACAGAACACACATCCACACTTATCCCCCCCCCCCAGTATTTTTCTCCAGAGAGTAAGTCATCTGTCTACTAAGTTTGGTTGAAATTTCTCGCGGCATTCCAGAGTTATGCTAGAACATACACACACACCGCCATTTTATGTATGTATGTATGTATGTATTTATGTATGAGATATACATGGCCGCCTAACCTATCCATGACTTTTGGTGGCTGGTTCTATGTTTTGAAATGAACAGAAGTAACTTCTCAATTAATACAACTAAGACCAAGAACTGACCATCCATTACCCAGGCTCTCAGGGTATCAGGCTTAATAGCAGGTCCAGAGTTTCAATGCCTTGTGGAAGGCCAGAGGGGTCATGGCAATTTTATTTTCTGGGGTGATAATATTCCGGAGCAGTGGTGGGTTGCAGGCAGTACACCACGGTATGGTCATACCGGAGCCTGCCCAGAGCACTGGATATCATTCCGGTACCGTGTTCCAGAGGGCCCACCCACACGTCCAAGGTCCTTACCGATCTTTTAAGTTTTCGGCACACATGTACAATAAGTACAGTGCCTGTGCGATGCTCCGCTGAGCAGCTGGATGGTCATGGAGGCGCTAAGACACATGTGCGCGCTGCACACATCCATGTGGACAGTGCTGGGCCTGTTCCAACTTAACCCACCACTTTTCCAGAGGTGGGGTGCCATGGCAGTATAGGCTCTCATGAGCAAAATACTTTTTCCCATAAAAATGAAAAGTGAACCAATTTCATTGTGTGTGTGTATACATACATACATACATACATACATACATACATACATACATACATACATACTACACTACACATATATACTAACTTTACTCTGGATTTAATATCACCCCTTTCTAATAATTCAATATTGAGTGTTCCTCTCCTCCTCCCCCACCCCTATCACTACTTAGCTAAATCTTCCATTGTGTTCTCCAAGACCCCTGCTTCAATTTAATAATTAACCATTATAGTTTCCACACCTTGTAATCTCCCTATCTCTGCAATGACTTTTTGAAATATTATCAGCATGGAAGTCATGCCAAATGGTAGTCATTTAAATTTATTAGGTCCAAATGGTGCATTAAAAGTCATTAGCTTACATTCTCAGTCATCTAACTTTACTTCTGAAAAAGCATGTCCAACATCTACAATTGAGAACGCTATTTGCTTCTGAAAGCTTGTCTGTTATTTCTTCAATAGTTTTCACTGGGCAACATTCATATTTTATGACTTCATTTAAATCACATGGATCAATGAATATCTGTACTTTGGAGGGTGGGAATTACCAATTATAGCTACAGAATTAAACTGGGTTGTTGAACCTTCTAAATCTTATATATGTTTTCAGTAACTCTGAAATTTTCTATAGTGGAAAATAACTGTTTTATACAGCAGAACAAATGGCTTTCTTTTGACAATAAGTACCAGCCATCTAAAATGATAGCAGTCTTTTCCCAAGTAGCACACAGTGGACAATCCATAGCCTTTTGTACATTCTGAATGTTGACCATGGGCAACATCCATATCCAATGCTACTTATTGGGGGAAATTATTGAGTGGTGGGGGTGGAAGGTATAAGTTATATATATTTTGCTATATTCCTGTATTCTTTTTTTGCTGCTGAGACCTGCAGAGGACGGGGGGACGGGACTACAATTTCTCTAGTGGACTAACACTGAATTCTGTATGAATGACAACAATACACCTTTTTGTGAAAGGATGCCTATGAACGTATGTGTCTCAATGCCCCCTACTCACTCCCTGAAAGATTGCTCACAAACAAAAAGGAAGGAATGAAGGATCATGAAATGGTTCCTTTCACATTCAATCATCTATCTTGTCTCATGTTTGCTGTCTCATATTCATCCGTCATCGTCAAATGAAGACCTCAACGCCACGTTTTAATCATGTTAAGGCTAGAGATGGTGTGTCCAAAGATCAGGCCAATTTGGGCGTAGAATGTTCTCGCACATGTCGGGCAGACATACAATATGTAAGCAGCACTGTTGTGCCAGTGACACTGATCTCACACAGCTCTCACTTATATTGTTCTTCAGCCATGCTTCATAAGATTAATCAATCAGAATAGAGCTGGAAGGGGCCTCGGAGGTCTTCTAGTCCAATGATCTGGAGATGCTTTACCATTTCAGACAAGTGACTGTCCAGTCTCTTCCAGTGATAAGGCACCAGAGGTGGGTTCCTACCAGTTCGCACCTATTCAGTAGAACCGCTTCGTCAAATCTACTGAACCGGTTAGAAGAGGTTCCACCAGTGGACCCGGAAAGCAGGCCACACCTACAGAAGAGGTTCCAAAAATTTTTGAAACCCACCACTGGTCCTTGGATATGATTATTCTACACTATCATGCTCATATTTATAAAACTCAGTGCCTCTGTGAAAGGTAAGGATGACTACTGCGCTTGTGGTGCAATCAGAACATTGCGTGTGTTGAAGTTGTTTTAACGCAAATCAAAGATGCCTTTTAAAAAACAAGTTTACATCATATTCTTACGCATGCCAGTGCTGTGTGTGAGGTAATTTAAGGTGGTTCTGACAAGTGTCGTCGGCATCTTCGTATCTGGTCACATGGGCGGCAAGCCACTCCCATCCGGTCACATGGGCGGCAAGCTACTCCCACAAAGGAGGCCACACCCACCGAGTAGGTTCGAACAATTTTTGAAACCCACCACTGCTGTGGACCTTACAGCTTCTGAAGCCAAGCTGTTCCACTGGTTAATTGTCCTCACTGTTAGGAAGTTTCTCCTTAATTCTAGGTTGCTTCTCTCCTTGATTAATTTCCACCTATTGTTTCTTGCCTTCTGGTGCCTTGGGAAATAAGCTGACCCCCATCGTCTTTGTGGCAGCCCCTCAAATACTGGAACACTGCTATCATGTCACCCCTAGTTCTTCTTTCCTCTAGACTAGCCATACCCAGTTCCAGCAAATGTTCTTATGGATAATGCCACAACAGATAGGGCAGACTATGCCAGCATTTCCTAAGTGGTTATGTCTATATATCTTTAAGAGAATTGTGTATCTTTTCTTTTCTGATGGTAGGCATAATTTAAATATGCAGTGCACATATATCGAAGCTGGAGCTTTGGTTCCAGTGATGTATAGACCCTTGCACAATTAAGAACAAGTTAAGTGCCTCTTGCACATTTAGTTAATCTATGAGACATCCTCAGGAACTGGGTATGTCTAGTTTAATGAAAAGAAGGACTAGGGGAGACAAGATAATAGTGCTCCAATATCTCAGGGGCTACCACAAAGAAGAGAGAGTCAAGCTATTATACAAAGCACTTGAAGGCAGAACAAGAAGCAATAGATGGAAACTAATCAAGGGGAGAAGCAACTTAGAAGTGAGGAGAAATTTCCTGACAGTTAGAGCAATTAATCAGTGGAACAGAAGTTGCCTCCAAAAGTTGTGAATGCTCCAACACTGGAAGTTTTTAAGAAGAGATTGAATAACCATTTGTCTGAAGTGGTGTAAGTTTTCCTGCCTAAGTAGAGAGTTGGACTAGAAGATCTCCAAGGTCCCTTCCAACTCTGTTATTCCATTCTCTTCTCTGCAGGTGACACCATTGATTGCATTGATGTATAATTGTTAATTTTATTTTCATTGTGGCAATGGCCAGCATGGTAAACAAAAGTCTCACTGGCATTGAAGCAAATTCCTTCTTGGGATAATTTAGGAGAGGTTTGCAAACCTACGTTCTTTTCCCAGGCCTTTTAATGGTTTTAACCGTTTTTACATTTTAAGTGTTTGAAGCCGTAATGTTTTATTGTTTTAATAATATTTTAAGGTTTCTTTTCATTGTACTTCTGTTTTAATTGTACTTGGATGTCCTTCCTTGAACTGTTCAGGGAATGGCTACTCTACCCGTACTGCGAATAAATAAATAAAATTATCTGCAAAACAATCAGCACAATTTTATAAAAAGTCTTGTTAAGCAAAGCAGTTTCAAGATCTTTCTCTCCGTCTTTTGATGTTTAAGCAAGGCAAATTGAAATAGTTCAAAATAGTAGCAAAGATCTGTATTAAATGTCCAAACTTTTTAAAAAAACTCTCAAAAAATGAGGCAGGTTTGTAACCTGTGACCAACGGGAGTTGAATCCTTCATTTGATCAGAATATTTGTTACTCAGAGGTGTATGTGTGCATCCTTTCTTATTTCCTTTCTAATTCAGCACCTATACTTTGTTTATAAACTCAACATCAAGAACATTAAGATCATGGCATCTGGCCTTCTCAATTCCTGGCGAATAGATGGGGAAGAAATCGAGGTAGTGACATGTTTTATTTTCCTGGGCTCCAAGTTCACCACAGATGAGGACAGCATCAAAGAAATTAAAAGACGCTTGCTCCTGGGGAGGAAAGCTATGGCGAATCTAGACAGCAGACTAAAAAGCAGAGACATCACCCTGCCAACAAAAGTGTGTATAGTCAAGGCGATGGTTTTCCCTGTTGTAATATATGGCTGTGAAAGTTGGACCATAAGGAAGGCTGAGTGACAAAGAATGGAGGCCTTTGAACTATGGTGCTGGAGAAGACTCTTGCGAGTCTCTTGGACTGCAAGGCCATCCTAGAGGAGATCAACCCTGACTGCTCTTTAGAAGGCCAGATCCTGAAGATGAAACTCAAAGACTTTGGCCACCTAATAAGAAGGAGGGGCTCATTGGAGAAGAGCCTCATGCTGGGAACGATTGAGGGCAAAAGAAGAAGGGGACGGCAGAGAATGAGATGGCTGGAATCACCGAAGCAGTCGGTCTGAGCTTAAATGGACTCCAGAGGACAGGAAGGCCTGGAGGAACGTTGTCAATGGGGGTCACGATGGGTCATACATGACTTCACAACTAACAACAATAACATTTATCCCTAGTTCAGGAATGCTTCCCTGAGTACAAAAAGTCAAGAATCCCTTCAGAGGCTCATTTAATTTCCTCCGCTAACTCACATGCATTCAACTTTCATCATGTTCTCATACCACCGCGAAATAATTTGAGCTGACATATGTTCCCTTTTTTTATTATTATTTTTCTTCAAAAGTTGACCGAAAGCAAGTTGGTTAGAAACTTAGTAAAAGATCCACTTGTATCCGTGTGGTTGTATTTTATATCCTTATCCATTCCCTGTGACTGTAAAATATGCATTAAAAAAAATTAAGCTAAAAGCTTAACGGCTTATGTAAGAATGCTTGAGTAAAAATGTCGCGGAAATTATTGAACTGTACAATTAACGCCCCTCCTATCAAATACTTTTCAGACTAATTTTCAATTGGATGCTTAGTCAGCAAATTCAAATGCCAATGGCTTTCTCTCTGTGTGAAGCATCTTTTTTTTAAAAAAAAATATTCTGATGGTTGGAGTATAATTGTACTGTGCATGCATCCACACAGACATTTTTGAATATACTGTGTCTGTCTCTGTATGTGTGTGTGTGTGTGTGTGTGTGTGTGTGGTGTGTGTATGTGTGTGTGTGTGTATAAAGATCAAGCTGTACACACACAGAGACACAGTATACTATTGCCTAAAACATACTGTATTTCATTTATATCAGTTACGTCTTGCTTACAAGGAATAACAACGAGGCTAATTACTTAAGGAGGCAACGTATTAATCTAATGAGAATGATATGTTTAAAAAGAAAAAAAATAATAAATTAAAACAGTGACCTGGAAATTAAGAGGAAGCAACAGCACAGGATTTTAAAAAAAAAAAAAATTAAAAAATGCGTTCTCGATGACTGAAATAAAAAAAAACTGAAATCGCCATCCAACAAACAAACAAGGTAAGTTTTACAAATGAGATTCAGCTTTGCATAATTACCAGCGTGGAAATATGTTAAAATGTGACCTGGTTAATCGGGGTGCTGATCGGGGCATTCTAAACTTTGACATTTATGGATCAGAGAATACATTTAGGAGATCCAGCAATAAAAAGCCCGTGTGTATTTTGCAAGGGGAGGAGGAAGACAACCGATTCTATGGCTGCCTTTCCAGTTATTCTGTTTCAGGAAGGGATGATGATCAAGGTTTAAATCGTCTGCATTGTTAAGGTGCTGTTGCGGTGATCGTGAATTCACCTTATTAGAGTCGTTAATGAGCGTAAGAAATGATTTTATAGAGAGCATGCACAAATGTGATTTGAAAACTCTCGACTTGCTTGATTCTAGATTAATTTCATGTGCTGATACCTCCCCCTCCCTGGTTTTGACAGCAGAAAGCAGTTAAGTTTTCCACGCAAAAATCAGGCTTGGAGATCATCAGTTTCAAATCCATGTCAAATGGGTTTTTCCAAACCTCTAACGATGTCCAAAAAATAGAGTATTGGGGAAGTTTGGCTGTTCACTCTCTGGGTCAGATGATTAAAAAGTTTATATATCCCCCCCCCCCAAGCGATGATTTGTTTAAGTATGCAGGTAGTCCTCAACTTATAACACTTCATTTAGTGCAGTGGTGGGATTCAAAAAAAATTACTACTTGTTCTATGGGCATGGCTTTGTGGGCGTGGCTTTGTGGGCATGGCAGGGGAAGGATACTGCAAAATCCCCATTCCCTCCCCACTCCTGCGGGAAGGCTATTGCAAAATCTCCAGAAGAACAGCTGGGACCTGTTCCCGATGTGCACATGCACAGACCTGCCAGAAGAAGTTAAGGAACAAGGGCCGACTCGGGAGTAAAGCCACGGGTGAACAGTGAATGGCCCCTCCCATAGGGAATAAAGAGGAGCGAAAGGGGAGGGGAGTTTGCAGGAGACAATTAGCTCAATTCATTAGGGTGAGGATCTGTTCCTGACTTCTTGCCAAGTAATTGCTGCTACAGCGTGGTGTTTGGAAGATATCGGCCTGCCAACTCTCCAAGCCTGATAAAGGTCTGTAGTTGTGAAATCTCTTGATTGTTTGCTGGGACTTTGCTGGAAAGGAATTCCCTTTAACCCAAATAAAAGAGGTTTTATCGGGACAAGGAGTCTGCTTCGTGATCTTGGGAGGCCTTGGTCAAGACACACCTATTGTGTTTGTGTTTCTAAAATACATTCAGCTACACCAAAGAAATTGCATCGCGGCTTAGCTTAAGATGCGAATTACATCATCATCTTTGAATGTAAAGAAAATATGAGCTAATTATTTCTCCCACTATCACTAAGAGATGGTCTCTAAAGCAACAAATGAGAAAAACCCACTGCCCAGTTCTTTCTGTTCGAAAGTACAACTGCAAAGCATGAAGCATGCATAGATAACTGCTACAAACCACAATAGTGTACACACACACACACACACACACACACACAGAGGAAAATGACACCCTCAAAATTTAGGTACAAAAACCTAGATACAAACCTAGATGCATTGTCCAATTAAAATGTAATAACGGTTTATTTACAGTTTTTCTTTATTTTATTGATTTATATAACCTCCCACTCAGCACTACAGCTGGTTCCTTTTCCCCCTTTTTCAAATCAGATTCAGCCAAAGAGATAACTCTGTTAAAATATTCATGCTTACTGTTAGAAAAAGGCTTCCAGCTGTATGTTTACTCAGAGATTTAATCTACCTAATATTAATGTAGCTTTATTTTGCTTCGGGCAACACCTCAGGCCAAACCATCCTGATGGTCAATGACGAAATAAGTTTGAAATGTCAGGATGTCTCAATTCATTCTCTTTGATTCAAAATGTTCATGTATAATCCATACTATCAACCCAAGATAAGACCTTAAACATGTAATCCTGGGTATTCTAGAAGACTCAGGGGCCATTAATCTAGAGATGGACAGATCAGGCAGAAAATGCTTCTGAATTTTTTAATACAGGTAGTCCTCAACTTACAATAGCAATAGCAATAGCAGTTAGACTTATATAGTTATTGTTTATTAATTAGACTTATATACCGCTTCATAGGGCTTTCAGCCCTCTCTAAGCGGTTTACAAAGTCAGCATATTGCCCCCAACAATCTGGGTCCTCATTTTACCCACCTCGGAAGGATGGAAGGCTGAGTCAAGCCTGAGCCGGTAAGATTTGAACAGCCGAACTGCAATCAGCTGAAGTAGCCTGCAGTGCTGCATTTAACCACTGCGCCACCTTGGCTCAACCACCAGTTGAGCCCAAGATTTCTGTTGCTAAGGAAGAAATTTGTTAAGTGAGTTTTGCCCCATTTTTACGACCTTTCTGTGGCAAGAAATGAGGATCTTTCTTGCCAGAGTTGTTAAATGAATCATTGCACTTGTTAAATTAGCAACATGGTTGTTAAGTGAATCTGGCTTCCCCATTGACTTTGCTTGCCAGAACGTCGCAAAATGTGATTACATGACCCCAGGGCACTGCATTCGTCATAAATATGAGTCAGTTGCCGAGTGTCTGAATTGACCATGGAGATGCTGCAATGGTCATGTGTGAAAAATGGTCACAAGCCATTTATTTCAATGCAGTTGTAACTTTGAACAGTCACTAAATGAACTGTTGCAAGTCAAGGACCAATTGTACATACCTCTTTCACTGAACTTATTCATTTGTTTTTATTTAATACATAAGATAAACTGCCTATAAATGCATGTATCTGTCTTTCTCAAGATAAGTTTCTCTCCAAATATGTATATTGGCAAATATTTTCTAAATCCACAACTTGCAGGCAAGTCCGCCTCTGATAGATAGATAGCTGTTTTCCCGAGTTCATGAGCTCTGGGTTTGGTTAGTTTATATGAAAGGTTCCAAATATCTAATATGTTGGTCTATGACCTTTAATAAAGATTTGATTTAATACAAATATATATGTGAAGATGACCTAATTAATTTACAAGCCTCGAGACAAAGTTCAAAAAATTCATTCATTTATTAGGATCAACATTTTGGCATGTTCTTCTGTGGAGCCGAAACTGATTCCCGTTTAATGGTGTCTAAACTTTACCCGGTGTCCCCTCCCTTCTGTCTGTGTCATAAATCACATCCACCAACAAGGTGCTATGGCAGGCTATAAACATGCGCATTTCACATGGCAGCTGTAGGAATATGAAACCTGACTCTGGCCAAAGGTATGCATGGAATTCTCCTCCCTTTCCTTATGTCAACTTGATAGTAGTCATGGAAATGCTTTACAAGTTGACAATATAATTCTGTAAAGATCCTCATTTTGATTTTCCCCTTGAAGAGCATGGGGTCCAATCCAGTAGTGGGATTCAAAAACTTTTACTACCAGTTCTGTGGGCATGGTTTGGTGGGTGTGCCATGTCATGGTGAGCGTGGTAGGGAAAGGATACTGCAAAATCCCCATTCCCTTCCCACTCCAGGGGAAGGTTACTGCAAAATCCCCATTTCCTCCCAATCAGCTGCGACTTGAGAGGCAGAAAATAGATGGGAATGGGGCCAGTCAGGGGTGGTATTTACCAGTTCTCCGAACTACTCAAAATTTCAGCTACCGGTTTTCCAGAACTGGTCAGAACCTGCTGAATACCACCTCTGCTACAATCTCCACTTCCAGATCTAAAAAGTGTCCCTTGCTTCTAATTAAGCCATATTTTCCCACCATGCTCTCCCTCCCTCCCTCCCTCCCTTCCTTCCTGTACTACTCTGCCTCTAGGGTTTGTGTTCTGTCCCCTCTTCTCCACTCATTAACAGACGACAGGCAGACAAACTTAAAAGGAAAGAACTTTATCAGTTCTCGGCTCAGACTGGCTGCGAGTCCAAAAATAAATGTAAATCAAGTCTCTGACCAGATAACAGAAAACAAAACAAAACTCTTACAAAGCAATGCACTTCTCCAAGTGTCTCCTTGAATCAGGGTTACAGAAAGCAAATCACTTCTCCAAGTGTCTTTCAAATAAACCACGACTGATGATCAATGAACGTTGAATGAATGAAAGAATGAATGTTGACTCCTGCAACCAGGGCGTGGCACCTTCCGTCCTTTTATCACCAAAAGATGCCACTAACGAGCCCCAGCTGCATTGTTAATCTTGCATCCCAAAAAGACTCACAGGAGACTTCTGCTGAGTCACAACAGGTTTGTATCTAGATTAGGAAGACAATTTAGTTCCCACTTCTACAAAGCTTGTCTTACTATAGATAGAAATTCTGACCATCAGCCATCAAAGGCTCAGTGATGAGACATTTCCTCTGTTTTAGTCATCAGGCAATCAAAGATTTGGTGGAAGATCAGAAAAAGAAAAAACCACTGGGAAGAAATCAAAGATTCAGAACCTGGTAGCATAAGGGTCTTTTAAGCTATCCTTTCGTCCTCCAGAACCTCCAATTGTTCCTGCTGAACTGTCATTTTTAATATTCTAGAAAGAAAAAGCATTTGTTAATCTGGAGTAATTGTATTAATTGCACTGTCTTGTTGCAGTTGAAATCCAATTAAATACTGCTCTTTCCTCCCATCCTTTTTGGGCGTGTGAGCTTCCCCTAACTCAGGGAATGCTTGCAGTTTCCCAGCACAGAAAGCTTACTTCAGGCCTCTGCTTGAAAGCAAACAACCGAGAGGAGAATAAAGTTAAAAAAATGTCCACGATCACTCAGAGCCTCCTTGGTGAGCTAAGTAGGTGGCAACGCCGACAAAGTTTGGCACTGCCACCCCATCAATAATTTACACATCTCCCAGAAAGCATATTTTTCACTGTCATAGCAATTTATCATTAGATAGATGTTCTTGGCACCAGGCAGACAGTGCTAAAAGTTTATATAGACAGACAAATAAGTGAAAGTCGGGAGTGCTGACAGAGAAGTTATTGGCAAGCGTTGATGTATCAGAATTTTAGACAGTATCAACTTCTCCGTTGAATGCTGAGGCAAGGCAAACACTTGTCAAAAGTATTTGTCAGAAGGAAAGAGATTGGTGGATTGTCTCCCTAAAGCAATTCTTTCTTCTTCTTTTTTAAAGAATGCATATGTTCAGTATGAATCATTGAAACGGTCCCTTTAGCTTTTAAATGAACTGTTTGTGTGATAAATGTTTATAACAGGTTAAACCTTGAGGGGGGAAAAACGCTATTCTTGGACATCATAATGTTCCATAATAGAAACGGTCTAATTAATGCTGCCAAAGGGGAAGGAGATAAATTGTGAAAGGCTTCACGGATACGATGACAGAAAGCCACAAACAGATTGAGGGATGGAAAGCGACGCCACTGATCACAAGGAGAGTTTGTGTCTCGAGGGGATCAAAAACAGGAGTGAAATGCTACCGGTTCGGACTGCTTCACCTGAACCGTTAGTAAAAATGCTACCGATTCGCCCGAACTGGTAGTAAAAAAAATGCTACCGGTTTGGGCCAACCGGTATTTCTGACGATAGGCTGGGATGAATGATTTATATTAGCTAGAATCGTCAGATTTCCTGCTTTCTAGCTAATCTAAATTGTATGGCACAGCGGATTCACACACACACACCCTCACTCAGTGGTTGGTTTCAAAAATTGTTCGAACCTACTCTGTGGGTGTGGCCTCCTTTGTGGGAGTGGCTTGCCACCCATGTGACCGGATGGGAGTGGCTTGCCGCCCATGTGACCGGGTATGAAGATGCCGATGACACTTGTCAGAACCACCTTAAATTACCTCACACACAGCACTGGCATGCATAAGAATAGGATGTAAACTTGTTTTTTAAAAGGCATCTTTGGTTTGCGTTAAAACAACTTCAACACACACAATGTTCTGGTTGCACCACAAACGCAGTAGTCATCCTTACCTTTCACAGAGGCACTGAGTTTTATCAATATGAGCATGATAGTGTAGAATAATCATATCTAAGGACCAGTGGTGGGTTTCAAAAAAATTTGGAACCTCTTCTGTAGGTGTGGCCTGCTTTCCGGGTCCACTGGTGGGACCTCTTCTAAACGGTTCAGTAGATTTGACGAACCGGTTCTACCGAATAGATGCGAACTGGTAGGAACCCACCTCTGCGCTCACTGTTCTAAATCTTGCAGGCACGCTCATTAGCAGGCTCCGCCCATCCACCTGGATGTCATCATCATTTTTGACGCTCTGTGCATGCACTTGTGAGCATGCACTCACATTTGTGAACCGGTAGTGAAGGTAAGTTGATTTCACCCTTGATCAAAAAAGCAAGATGGTAGCCATCAACAGCATCCTCAACGGTGATCCCCAAAATGACAATGACAAACAGGTCCGTTTGAAGAAAACAAGAAACACAGGACTGAATGAAACAACAATCATAAAAGATTACTAGAACTTGGCTGCATTGTTTCATAGATCAGAGTAAGTTGCACAGTCAGCCAGATGTTTAGATTGGATGTGGCATTTTTATCCACCTTCCCAAGGTCCAAGGACATAGGCAGATGTTCTTGTTTGATGGTATCAAAAGATATTGTTGAGGATGTAACTGTTCCGAATCAAGCTGCCTTTTGCAATTGACTGATGTTGGTTTTGTCAATGCCGATGGTGTTCAAGTGGTGCTCCAGATGTGTTGGGTTTGCACAAGGCGCCTACTACTAATGGTGCTGTTCATTACTATGATTGATCACAAACTTAGCCAGATGTTTAGAATGAATTTGGGATTTTTATCCACCAATTGAGTCCTTCTCAAGGAGTTGCGACAGGCACATGTTGTGGTTTCAGCCCAGGTCCTTGGAAATGATTTATTGTGGTTCATCACACAGTCAGCCAGATGTTCAGACTAGATTTGACATTTTTATCCACCTATCAAGTCCTTCCCAAGAACCTGGGATAAGAAGATGTTGATGTTTGATGGTGTTAAAGGTATCATTGCAAGATGCAAACTGTATTGTTATTGCTATTATTAGTATTATTTCCTCCTTGACAGTTTTTTGCTGTTTAAAAAAGATTGTGGCAAACAAAGAGGAAGCACAGGAGTCATAACTTGCTACTCTATCACAAATGACACCCTAAGAGTGTTAGGACTTCAGTCATGAGAAATATGGCCTTCTCAGTAAAGGTTGCTTAAAACAAAAGCTCATTTATCTGAATGCAGTCGACATATAATCAATTTACATGAAGAATTTCAAAATTAGTCAGATTGTAATGAACTATGAAATACTGATTAATGCATTTTTGCAATGTTTGATTAGAAATACACTGCGTTCTCAAGCACAATCCTGCTATTTTGGCATTTATGGGCTAAGTGTGGGCTTCATATAAATTGTCAAACTGTACAGCCTCTGAATTATGACAAACTTCAGAATATTTTTTGTTAATAACACCAAGCTCTTCCAAAGGAAAAGATTGCAGTTATGAACAGAGAATGAAAAACGTGCCTTCAGACAGACAGACAAACTTACCAGGAAAATGCACTTGGAGAAGCATTTTATGTGAATTTTTGGAATGCATTGTAAAGGTTGGGACTTATTTATGTTAGGTAAAGACCATTATTTTCGTGGCCAAAGGCCCCAAGTAATATTTGGGAGGTCAGAGCGGGTTGCACAGAGATGTATAAAATATTTTTTTCTGGCTGATGAAAATGTTGTAGCTTGTGCTGTGAAGAAATATCCTCCTACTTTTTTTCATCCAAACTTATCCTTATTTGTTTGTATGAAATTAAAGAAGAACAAAACTTTGGCAAATTTCTCCTGGTAGAGTGGCTGCCTTGCCCTTGATATTTAATAATATCAAATTTTAAATAGTTGGCAGCCTCCCTGACTTGCAGGAGGTAGGAGCAGCCAAGGAGGCTTTAGAGGGATCGGGACAGGGGGGGGAGGGAGTGGGGAGCACACTTAATTCAAACACAGCAACAAAAGAAATGAAAACTAAGTATAAGGATGGGGAACCCCCTGAAGAAGACAGAGCTGGGAATTCCTAAAAAGATCCAATTATCTTTGACTCAGGAGAATAAATGGAATTCAAAAGGGGTTGGGAATGTAACAATTCTAGGCTGAAAACTTTTTAAACTCCACCCCCAGCTCTATTTCTACATATAGGAGTGCAGTAATTGAATCAAAAGTTTAGTATAGCCTTAAATAAAACTTGTTCTGTTTTCAGCTACATCCACCAACCCCCATCTTCCCCATATTAATTGAGCAGTCTTTTTATGCACTTTAGAGAGTTCACACAACATGCTTGGCCCCCCGTGTAACCCAGTTAAGGAATTTTTGCAAAACAGAGCTAATGTGTGTGGGTTTTTTTTAGAAATCGCTTAACTAAATGGGATCAAGTCATGTTACTTTTTAATTGCAATTTAGCAACTCATTCTTTCTTTCATTGTCTTAAATGACAATCTAGTTTCCTAATTATACATTCATTTTTATTCTTGTGCACTCAGTTGTTTCTGGATTTGAATTATCTGCACTTAAAAGATTGTGCTAAACATTTACATTGGCAAATATAAATACACATTTGAAGGTTCAAACAGCTGAAGAAATAAAGAAAAGTAAGAATTGTTGAGTAATAATAATTAGGATATTGCCTACCTCCTGGTATGATAACCAATGAATATGGATTTAGCTATATTTAAAAAGACAAAAATATCTAAAGCTGTATTGTCTAAACAGCAGCAAGTGTTGATCCACAAACATTTCCCTTAGAAATTTGAGACTATCCATGTAGATCTACTTAATAGTGACCATTACTAAGCATTAGTATTACAATAGAGAATTAGCAGGACTAACAATATGAAATAATTATTATAAAATAATTCTTAAAAGAAAACGTTGCATGTTTATAGACTGAATGGTTTGGACAAATCTCTTGTCTTCATCACCATTATCACCATCACTTAATCCCCAGGTTCAAATATTCAAATCCAATATGATGGATTGATTGATTCCTCTCTTAAAAAAATATCTCATTAAACTGAAATGGTCAATGTGATTATCATATCCTTTTGTCTCCTTAGGAATAATTATTTGAAACCAACAGATTATATTGGTTATGTAGGTATGAATTGACATGGGCATTCGTTATTGTTCCAGATTTTTTTTTTTTAAAAAAATGTAATATTATCTACAGATAGATATTGCTTGCTTTGTTATCTTCTGTAGGTTATCCCCTTTCTTTGTCAAAAAGTATGGTTTCTGTAAAATTCCAGCACACACAGCGAAAGATGGGAAATATCTCAATCTGGGTTTGATGGTTGCCAATAGCAACAAAGAATGAAAAATTGCCATCTGGCTTTTAGATTTAAATGAGAATCGAATAATCATTTAATAATAGAGTGTGTTAATTTGGCTAAAGTCATCTCGTCTTGTGGCCTCTAAACCAAAGTTTGAAATAATGCACAAGCAGAACTCCATGCAAGCAAACATCCGTGGCCATTTTGATCCGCCTGCAATTTTTACTTAATGCAAAGAAGCTAGCCTCTTTATTTGGGCTGTTCAGAGCTAACTAATTTGGTCATAAACAAGACAAAAGACTCAAATAGATGATGGCAGACCTATAAGTATTCATATTCATTAATCTTCCACAAAACAGGGTTCTCTATCTGAAGTTGCGTGAGACTTCCAGAAAACTTACATGTGGACCTATAAAGCTGGCTAATAAATTATAATTTGTAACGTGACAGATGGGGAAGAAATGATTAAACACAGGTATATGTCTTGCATTTGTTTACCTTTGATTTACATTAAATTTTAAATCAAACCCCATTGTGTAGTTGTTCTTGTTTTGCCTTTGAGTTCTGGCTACTTCTTTATTCTTACCCTCCTTATTTTTTGAACACCATTCCCCCAGTACGTTATTAAAAAGTGAAATAAAATCCTCAACGGGTTAAAAAAAAAGGTGGTATTGCCCAAGAGGATGGAATAGTTGCCATGAGCTTTTAAAAGAGATGGACAAGGTAGCATTTTAGAGGGTGAGGAGACCAAGACTTTGATCATGAAACTCAGTAAATCAGGAGGCGGAACCTTTAAAAAAGGAGCAGAATGTTTACAACACTCCTCTAAATCATTTGAGCACTGTCAAGTTTGAGAAAGCAGATCAGTCAGTAGAAATGGACAGAGAATGTCCACCAAATCTAAACAACAGTAAGAGACTCTCAAGACCAGAACACAATTGCTATAATTGAAAGGATTATACGGTGCAGTGGTGGGTTTCAAAAATTGGTCGAACCTACTCTGTGGGTGTGGCCTCCTTTGTGGGAGTGGCTTGCTGCCCATGTGACCAGATGGGAGTGTCTTGCCACCCATGTGACCGGATATGAAGATGCCGACGACACTTGTCAGAACCACCTTAAATTACCTCACACACAGCACTGGCATGCATAAGAATAGGATGTAAACTTGTTTTTTAAAAGGCATCTTTGGTTTGCGTTAAAACAACTTCAACACACGCAATGTTCTGATTGCACCACAAACGCAGTAGTCATCCTTACCTTTCACAGAGGCACTGAGTTTTATAAATAGGAGCATGATAGTGTAGAATAATCATATCCAAGGACCAGTGGTGGGTTTCAAAAAATTTTGGAACCTCTTCTGTAGGTGAGGCCTGCTTTCCGGGTCCACTGGTGGAACCTCTTCTAACCGGTTCGGTAGATTTGATGAACCGATTCTACCGAATAGGTGCGAACTGGTAGGAACCCACCTTTGATACGGCGACACCATTGTTGTCCAGGGACTACCTTTCATGCCCCGTTAATGTGCCCACCAAAGTGGTACCTATCAATCTACATGATTTACACACTTTCGAATTGCTGGGTTAGCAGCAGTGACTGACAGGAACTCAGCCTGCCACACAACAGCACCTGGGTCTCAAACGCGAACTTGCTGATTGTCAAACACAGCATCCTAACTGTGTGAGCCTCTGCACTTCACCAGAACATAATCTGCATATGATTTCATACTGAATTGCTTCAATAAACAATCAGATTTGTGCAACCATCTTCTCTTTTCTTAGAATGCGCCTTCTTTATTTCTAGATCTCGTACGATATTGTGGTAAAGGTTCTCCAGGCACATATGTGCTTGTCATTCCCGACTCTAGGGGTCTGTGCTCATCTCCGTTTCAAAACTGAAGAGCCAGCACTGTCAGAAGACATCTCCGTGGTCAGGTGGCCGGCATGACTGAACGCAGAAGGCGCATGGAACGCTGTTACCTTCCCACCAAAGGTGGTCCCTATTTTTCTACTTGCATTTTTTACATGCTTTCGAACTGCTAGGTTGGCAGAAGCTGCGACAAGTAACGGAAGCTCACTCCGTTATGCAGCACTAGGGATTCGAACCGCCGAACTGCTGACCTTTCTGATCGACAAGCTCAGCGTCTTAGCCACTGTGTCCTCTGAAGACTCCATGAAGGCAAGTAAATCTCTTGAATTCTAAGCCACACTAAGAGACCAGATATGTAATTTAATTGGGGGGGGAGGAAGCATTTCATATTGCATGTTTCCTCGCGAATAGCAATGAGAAGATTTGCAAGATCAATGGAAAAGGAAAAAAAAAATCAATTTTATAGCAAACTGGTGCTCATTAATAGGCAGCCATTAAAGGTGTTCAACAGTCATTGCCTGAACATAATTATGTCCTGTAAAGAGAGGAATTAGAAGCTTCTTCCAGTTAAAGAAATAACAAGAACACGTGGTGCAATTTCTATTTTCATTGGTTAACTGTTGTGAGGTAAAGTTTTTGGCTATGAAGAAAATAAATAATATTAAAGGTTCTACCTTAACATGCTCATTGCTATCAGGTGAAATTATTGTTTGGAAGCAGAAAACTACAGAGATCCAGAGGGTTCCTTCATTTACAAGATAAATATAGCACCAAAAATATCTTAGCTCGGTGCTGAGAACAGCAAAAATAATAAAAATGATTATCCTGAACTAGAAGGGTTTCGGCTGCACAAAGCAGCTTAAGAAAGATTTCTTTTTCTATATAGTGCACTGCATCAGATTAGAGGATTATAATGTTAAAAACTGTGGGGGGGGGAGTGTTTTAATGCTAGCTGAATCTGTTACCAAGCTAACATTGTCCTAACTATAATTTTTTTAAGCTTCAATATTTTTCCTCCAAAAGAAAAGAACCAGGACCTTCTCCATGTTGTCAATAAATATAAAGAGAGAGAGAGAGACTGTAAAACTACAAAGACTAAACCTGGTCGAGAATATGTCCAGTTAATAGCATTACTTTTTCTAGTACTATATGGCTAGATTAGCTGAACTTTGCCGAAAAAGCCACAATTAATTAGGTTTATTTCCCACTTTAACCCAACCTTCAGATGCCTTTCAGATACAGTGAACTGCAACTCCCAGAATTCCCAAGTCCAGATATTTAGATAGATTGGCTGGGAATTCTACCATGTTTCCCTGAAAATAAGACAGGGTCTTATTTTCTTTTGACCCCTGAAATAAGTGCTTGGCCTTATTTTGGGGGAGGTCTTATTATTTTTGAGGTGCAGGAAGTGGAGAGCATGGTCATTTCATGGCTGCTGCTGTGTTGCAATATTTGGGGGGAGGGCTAATTTTTGGGGGAGGGATTATTTTAGCACATGCATTCGAAAGCCCAATAGGGTTTATTATCCGGGGAGGTCTTATTTTCAGGGAAACAGGTAGTTTAGAATGCTGTAATCAACCATAAATCATGACTTACAAAGCTACTATAGTCCCAAAGGTGCTTTTTCAGGAGGCAACTGGACTTTCTTATTTTTTTTCTTTTGAAGACATTTCGCTTCTCATCCAAGAAGCTTCTTCAGCTCTGACAAAATGGAAGGATTTATTATTCCTTGCAGACAGCTAGTCATTTGCATCCTTTTAGAGGGTCGTTGAGGCCACTTGGAGGTTTATCTGTGTCCTCAAGGTCACCTGAGTGGCGCTCATGGTTCCTTTAGTCTGCAATTTTTAACTCTGGAAATCCATTCCTACTCCCACACCATTCAAAGGATGTTCATCCCAAATTGAATAGCTAAACGTTTGTAGAGATTCTCAGTCATCCAGGTCATGGCTACACCTTTGGTAAACAAGGGTTTACCAAACACATTTCAGAAATAGAAAGGCTGCATAATTTTTTGGAGGGAGGTTACCATGCTTATAGAATACTTTTTTTTAAGATGGGAAAATGTCATATTTACAATCTTTTTGAAAAACCCAAAGATGCATCTACCTTCGTTTACTTTTCTTAAAATCTACCGGATTGCTTGATGGAAAACATTTTAGCACATGATTCATTTCTACCACAAGGCATGAATTCCACGTATTTTTGCTACGGAGCCCTCTCTATCCTGGTGGAATTGATGCACACTTTAAGAGTTATCAGTAGAGAAGGAATACCAACACCACCAACAAAAGATCCACAAAAAAAGAAAGATGATTTGAATATGTCTGGACCACACTATCTATAGATCTATCGATATAGAGATAGAGATAGAGATAGATATAGAGAGATAGAGATAGAGATGAGATAGAGATAGAGATAGAGATAGAGATAGAGATAGAGATAGAGATAGAGATAGAGATAGAGATAGAGATAGAGATAGAGATAGAGATAGAGATAGAGATAGATAGATAGAGATAGAGATAGATAGATAGAGATAGACAGAGACAGAGACAGAGATGTAGAGATGTAGATGTAGATATAGAGATATATAGATATAGAGATAGAGATAGAGATAGAGATAGAGATAGAGATAGAGATAGAGATAGAGATAGAGATAGAGATAGAGATAGAGATAGAGATAGAGATAGAGATAGAGATAGAGATAGAGATAGAGATTGAGATAGAGATAGAGATAGAGATAGAGATAGAGATAGAGATAGATAGAGATATAGTTATATAGTTATATAGTTATATAGTTATATAGTTATATAGTTATATAGTTAGAGATAGAGATAGAGATAGAGATAGAGATAGAGATAGAGATAGAGATAGAGATAGAGATAGAGATAGAGATAGAGATAGAGATAGAGATAGAGATAGAGATAGAGATAGAGATAGAGATAGAGATAGAGATAGAGATAGAGATAGAGATAGAGATAGAGATAGAGATAGAGATAGAGATAGAGATAGAGATAGAGATGGAAAATGTGTTTCCTCCATGTCTACCCATTCTCTGAGCCTATAGATGTCCACCGTAGTGGCTGGGTACCAGGCAATATGTTTCAGTTCATTTTCGAAATGTGATATGAGTGGGAGATGAAATAGATGCCCGCCTGCTAGACAGGTGCCAGAAACATCATTATTTCATCTCGATGTGATTAATTCTTATTGGTCTCCTGCCAGATGGTGGAGAGTGTTGAACTATGCACTGCCAATCAAGTGACCTGAGATGACAGAACAACTTGTAGGAAACCAGCCTTCGCCAGGCTAAGGTCCAACAATTACCCAATGTCATTTATAATTTCTATAACATATTTCTTTCCCCAGTCCCCCCAACTCATAAACAGTTTTATTTGGATGGTTTTCAAAGCCATTCTGGTAACAAATTGTCCTCCTCCATAGAACAAACATTACCCAACTGAAGGAAAACTGTCTAGATTTGAAGATCTGCTTTCCATAGATTTGAGGTATGTGTATAGAACTGGACAAGTAACAAGTGGTTACTGGAAGCCATTGTGAGCAAATCTAACTATATCATGAAAAATACTAGCCTCAACTTGCTGGTTTTCTTATGAGGAAGGAAGGAAGGAGGGAGGGAAGGCAGGAAGGAAGGAAGGAGGGAGGGAGGGAGGGAGGGAAGGCAGGCAGGCAGGCAGGCAGGCAGGCAGGCAGGCAGGAAGGAAGGAAGGAAGGAAGGAAGGAAGGAAGGAAGGAAGGCAGGAAGGAAGGAAGGATCGTCTAAAGTAAAGGAGGAAATAAATTATTTATAGAACAGGATGCCCTCTGGGTAATCTTCACTCTGTCTCAAAGGTGAAGCACGCAAGGTGCGGGGCGTTCAGGGAGGGGTTGCATTTGTAACGCAGTGCCCGAAGTTTAAAACAGATAAATGACACCGTGGGAACTCAGCAAGAATGGAAGCAACTGGTGATAAGGAAGGAAGGAAGGAAGGAAGGGAGGGAGGGAGGGAGGGAGGGAGGGAGGGAAGAAGGAAGGAAGGAAGGAAGGAAGGGAGGGAGGGAGGGAGGGAGGGAAGAAGGAAGGAAGGAAGGGAGGGAGGGAGGGAGGGAGGGAAGAAGGAAGGAAGGAAGGAAGGAAGGAAGGAGGGAGGGAGGGAGGGAGGGAGGGAGGGAAGTAGCTCCTAAATATGTCTCCAGGTGTCCATTACCTGCCCATCGAAAATAAACAAAACATTCTCTTGATGCTATTTACTAATGGAAATTCACACAAATATATTGACGATGTAAGTCAATTTACAACAGACAATTTTTGCAGTGAAAAATATAGGTAGGAAGGTGGGCCTTACCAGTGTGCAAATTAAGATAACTTCCACAGGTAAAAGTTGCTAAAAGCAAAGAACAGGCATAAATCCTAAAAGAAGATGTCACTTGGACTGCTCTGGTTATTGGGGCTTCCGGTATGGCAGAAGACAATGCCTCATTGCCAAAACCGAATAGAGGACGGGACAGTGAACACTGTGTGCTAACTTTGGCAGATGACAACTGCTCCTTAATGATGTAAGGGGAATCCTATATTAACAAACTCTAGGATCATGTCCACTAAGTAATTACTAATTAACTTGGAGGAATAGCCCTACTACAGCCGCGGTGGTGCAGTGGTTAGAGTGTAGTACTGCAGGCTACTTCTGCTGACTGCCGGCTGACTGCAATTTGGCAGTTCAAATCTCACCAGCTCACAGTTGACTCAGCCTTCCATCCTTCCAAGGTGGGTAAAATGAGACCCCAGATTATTGGGGGCGATATGCTGACTCTGTAAACTGCTTAGAGGGGGCTGTAAAGCACTAGAAATGGCATATAAGAATAAGTGCTATTGCTATTGCTAAAGTGCTTCCCTAATACCACAGAGAAAATGGCAAACAGAGCATCCAGATATAGGAAACGAGACACAAATTCTGGTGTCGATTTGTATTCTGACATGTAGTACATTAGGTTGGATCAGATAAATTTTCCTGTAAATTCCTGGAACATTGTATGAGACAAATCAGCAAACCAATAGACCTGATTCAATGAATATCCTTGGATAAGTTGAATTAGTACCTATTTGAAACCTAAGTAGAATATGTGGCATTGTCTTCAAAGGAAAAAAAAAACATCATAGCATTGTAATTTGGATTATAGAAGCACAATGGATTTAAGATAGACTGATAAAGATCGATTGCAAGGACTTGGAGTTATGACACCAACAAAGTTACAATGACATTAGCACAAAGAGAGAGACACAAATCCATTACAAAGATACAATCAAATATTCAAAATAGCCTCACTTTCTCATTACTTATTCATGCTAATACAAGTATATTAAGAAATCTAAACAGTGTTAGCACTCAATCTCTCCCAGACTAAATGAGTTTTTGCATTTATCAGCCACGACTCATCAAAGGCCTAACATTGGCTTTACAAAGGTGGTAATGTGACATAACTGAGATATTTATAACAGTGTACATTGACTGAAAGATACAGTGGGATTTATTACCCTGAGTAATGCCTTTGCATTCTGCGCAGCAATAAAAGAAATAACTGCAGAAGTCATTTCTTCAGATAATAAGATTTACCTTGTAATCACTTAATGTTCCAGGATATTCAATCTTTCTCTTTCCTTCTTCCCTCTTTTTCAGAGATTGGTCTCAGACAAGGCACAGGTCAGACTATCAGGAGAGGGGAAAAAAACATGCAAGATGTTATTATTTGTTTAACCCCAGGTTTATTCTACCACATTGATGGCTAACCTTTTTGTGTCATGTGCCGAAAGCATGCAAGCAACCCCGCATCCATAATGCAATGCACATGAGCCTCCCCCAGTGCATGCGCATGTGACTCCCCCCCTCTGTGTCCCGTTTTTGGCCTATTAGGCCTCCCTGCAGCCTCCTTGGAGCAAAAAAAGGCCATGGGGGGGCACACCACACACACACCCGTGCATGCGCAGCAGAGGTGGGTTCCTACCAATTCGCACCTATTTGGTAGAACCGGTTCGTCAAATCTACCGAACCGGTTAGAAGAGGTTCCACCAGTGGACCCGGAAAGCAGGCCATGCCTACAGAAGAGGTTCCAAATTTTTTTGAAACCCACCACTGGTCCTTGGATATGATTATTCTACACTATCATGCTGATATTTATAAAACTCAGTGCCTCTGTGAAAGGTAAGGATGACACCTGCGTTTGTGATGCAATCAGAACATTGCGTGTGTTGAAGTTGTTTTAACACAAACCAAAGATGCCTTTTAAAAAACAAGTTTACCTCATATTCTTATGCATGCCAGTGCTGTGTGTGAGGTAATTTAAGGTGGTTCTGACAAGTGTTGTCAGCATCTTCATATCCGGTCACATGGGCGGCAAGCCACTCCCACAAAGGAAGCCACACCCACGGAGTAGGTTCGAACAATTTTTGAAACCCACCACTGATGTGCAGGTGTCCCCTGCATGCATTCCGCCCCTCATGAATGCGTGGCAAAGACCCAAAGACCAACTGGCTGGTGGGAGGTGCGCGTGCATGCGCGGTGAAGCTGAGCTGGGGTGAAGGCTTGCATGCCACCACAGTTCTAGATAATTTCCTCTACAACAGAACCATGCAACTCCAATTAGAGAACCTGAGCAGGATTGAATTACTTTAAGGATACGTTATTCCAATATACTCCATATACTCCCATATACTCAAAATAGTTCATTTTCTAGGTTTATACACAATGTTATATCACAAGGTGGGCTGTTTTTGCAGTGGATTTGTATTTTTTTACATCATTGTCCCTGGCCGCATTTTTGTTTAAGACAGATGCAGTTTTAGACATTAGGAAAAAGTAACACAAAATAAACAATTTAACTATTTGCTATAATCTAAACTCTTTCAGCTTAACATTAGGTTGATTTATAGGGAGGTTAATTTAATTGTCCCTTTTCTTGCTTCCAAGTAAAAGAAGACAACAAAAGAAAAGCGGGGGGAAAAAATTATGTTAGTATTTGCGATACATAATAATTTCTAGGGCAATGACATATACATATCCCTAAAAGCTTTTTACAATTGCTTCTTGACTAAAACATGCTTGAGTAAGGTATAATTTCTGCTTGATCCCAGTGACATTTCATTTATTAACTCTGACTGATAAATTCAGTGCCTCTGAAATCAGATAAAACTTTGATAAATGGCTTCTTTGAGGGACGATCTCAACAGCAGTTCTTGTCCATCCTTGACCACCCAAATGCAAAAAGCATCAATTTATTAATCCGTGGTTCGGAAAAGCAACGCATTTGAAAGACATCATTTCAGAAAAAAGATTGAAGATGCATCTTTCCAAAGGGGTCCCTGGGAGACACAAAACTACAAAGACTAAAATGTGTCCAATTGTTGACAGACAGATTAATAGTCTCAGGTATAACATAACCCGTGGATGCAAAACAAGGAACACTGGTAAAATCCAGCAGAATTGATCTCTAGCAGGGGTGTCGGACTCAAGGCCCGCGGGTCAGATTTTGCCCGTGATGTGGTCGAATCCGGCCCGTGGGACCATCCCGGTCTACCCAATGTAAAGAGGAAAGATTGGGCCAGCGTGGCTTCGCCCTGGTCTACCAATGCAAAGATCAGGCCATCGTAGCTTCAGTCCGGTCTACCCAATACGAAGAGGAAGCATGCCAGCAGTTTGGGGAGTGGCATCAAGCTGACCACACCCACCCCTTGGTCACGCCCACTCGGCCCTTCGAGAGCAAACACAATCCTGATGCGGCCCTCAATGTTTGAAACCCCTGATCTACAGTGTAGAACTTCAGGTTGATCCCATCCTATTCACAAAGCATTAATAAAAGAGCTTTCGCTTTAAATTCCCAAATCTTTAGAGATCGCATGAATTAGCTTGCTACAGTGTCCTTTTCCATCAGTTGAATCGCATAGTTTCTTCCCAACTGTTTCTGTTGCTAGTATGTGTATTCTTAAAAAGCAAACACACCCAGAGAGGGAGGGAGGGAGGGAAGGAGAGAGAGAGAGAGAGAGAGAGAGAGACGGACGCACACTTTGAAAAGTAATCCTGAACTGCACGTTTGAACGATATCGATAGCTTTTGATAGAAAGTTTACTGCATGTGTGGGTTCACGCACGTTTAAACAGTGGAAAAATAATAACCTTAACGGATTCAATTTACGGTTAATTTGCGATTATTTCTTTGCAGTGATTTATCAGTGTCCACCAAGGACTATCAAAGTGGATAAGCCACTGCAACTGGATGGAAGAAACTGGATGGAAGTTACCATGGAAAGCAAGGTCCAATTGAAAATTCGTTTTAAAAGAAGAATGCTTGCTGCGCAGCCAAATAACCTGCAAGCTTTGGAACATATACAAAAGTTTGGAAATTTTCCCAGCTCCTGCATTGCAAACTTCCCCACAGTTCTCCAGTTTACTGAACATTAACCTTCAGGAACACTGTAGTATGGCTCCAATTTTTAATGCTCCAGTGGTCCTATTGTTACAAAAAGGATAAGGTTACCATAGTTCCAGCAGTTTAGTAATCAGCTGTTTGGCTGGCTAGAGGCAAGTTATGCTGCCTAACTGGACAAAACAGCAAGGGTGAAAGCTTCATCATAAATCCAAGATATCTGCAGGTAACCAGGTCAGAATCTCATAATGAGCAGAATGAGAATGGGACAAAAAGGTGGAAGAGAAAGGAAGATGGGAAGACCTCAACTTAAGTTATGGAGATATATTCTGAATTCAAGCTATGTAGGGCTTTAAGGATAGTAACAAGCATGGTTTTTAGCTCACCAAGAAACAAATTGGCACATAAGTGCAGAGGTTTTAGAACAGGTATAATGTTACCTGTCCTAAAGGTATACTGTGATGGATTGTGTTTTGACTTTGGCCAAGATACAATTCATTCAATTCAAGATACAATTTTAAGAAGGGTGGACTTCTATTCCCAGAACTGTTAGAGTTGAAGTCCATCCATCTGAAAGTGGCCAAGGTTGAGAAGTGTTGATGTGGCATCTTTCCATTCATCTAGAGCAGTGGTTCCCAAACTTGGCAACTTTAAGACTTGTGGACTTCAACTCCCAGAATTCTCCAGCCAGCTCTGCTTCTGGGAGTTGAAGTCCACAAGTCTTAAAGTTGCCAAGTTTGGGAACCACTGATCTAGAGGCCAATTTGAGTTTTCAATTTTGTGCCAAATGATTTCTGAAGCAGACTCAAAAGTAGACATGCCGCCTAGAGCTATTTTGAAGTCCAATTTTTCTTGAGAAAAATGCACTTGAAGCATTTTTGATAAATTAATTGATAAATAATAGCTGATTTTTTTAAAAAAAAATCGATCCTGCAAAATAGTAAATTAAAGCAACGTCTCTTACTCCCTGGATTCTCAAGCCATCTAGGATGATGCAATGAACCATGACATCTAAACGTAGATCAAGAGCCACCGACAGAATCATGTTCCCTCTTTGAATTCCAGACAAAATCATTTCTTTTTGACCATGATGGCCTCCACCTTACAACTGATTCTCAAGCCAGTTTGAAACCGTAATGGCCATCATCAACCAGATTCTCTTGTCCCTTGTCAAGTCAAACGTGCCACAAACAAGATTGAATAAGAAATCCATAAAGTACAAACATTGGTCATTCATATTTAGCCCAGAAAAAGCCCTTCTGAACACTGCAAGACATCTCTGCACTTAGGGTGATGCTATTAATCCTGCTACTTTCGCCCCAAACCATCTGCAAGTTTTACAAATGTTTCTTCTAGTGCAGGGATACTCCCTTCCTTACAACAGCTTTAATGCTCCCCCCCCCTCCCTCCAACTTTTTTATTTCAGCTATTGTTCCAGTGAAAGACAATATGTGATGGGAGGCTTATTTATAGTGATTTGAGTGAGAAAAGATCTGATGCTTCTCAAATAACACGGCCAAGAGCAAGTTGTAAGATATTTTGCTTCTCATACATGGAATAACAGCTATAGTTCTCCCTGGCTCCTAATTCATTCTGGCTCCAGATTTTCTACCCATTCCTGCTTTAAAGGCTGGATTACTGGGCTCAGATTTGAGTCTTCTGTACCTGGAAGACTTCCAACATTCAGCTTCACGTGGGCTTTTGCTCTGGAAAAACAAATTTAAAAAGGTCCTCTTTTCTTCAGCCTGGTCTAATGAAAAGAAGGAGTGACGTGATAGCAGTGTTCCAATATCTAAAAGGCTGCCACAATGAAGAGGGGGGTCAACCTGTTCTCTAGAGTAGGGGTTTCAAATTCGATTTCATTGAGGGCTGCATCAGGGTTGTGTTTGACCTCGGGGGGGGGGGATAGGCATGGCTATGGTGGGCATGGCCAACTTGATGTCACTCATGTCAGGGGCACTTGTGGTGGCCTGAGTGCTCTACCAGCAAAAGCAGGCTCCCAATCTCTGTTTTCGGCTAGGATGGCCTCCTGCAAACCTCTGCCAGATGCAGCCCTCCCATGCTCTGTTCTCGCTGGCAGAGGATTGTAGGAGGCCATTCCAGCCAAAAACACGGATTGGAAACCCACTTTCTCTAGCAGAGGGAAAAGCATTCGAATGTGTAGCAGATATTCTGGGATGTTACACACACACACACACACACACACACGCACACACACACACGAGTTTTCCTCTTGTCAAGCATGCATGGGGCTACCCTTGAAGAGTGTTCGGAGATTGCAGCTAGTCCAGAATGCAGCCGCGCGAGCGATATTGGGTGTACCAAGGTACACCCATGTTACACCTGTCCTCCGCGAGCTGCACTGGCTACAAATTGGTCTCCGGACACAATTCAAAGTGTTGGTTATTACCTTTAAAGCCCTACATAGCTTAGGGCCAGCGTATCTGCGAGACCGCTTACTGCCACATACCTCCCAACGGCCGGTGAGATCCCACAGATTGGGCCTCCTTCAGACGCCGTCAGCCAGACAATGTCGGCTGACGGCTCCCCGGAGGAGAGCCTTCTCTGTGGCTGCTCCGACCCTTTGGAATGAGCTACCCCCAGAGATCCGGACCTTACCCACTCTCATGGCCTTCAGAAAAGCTGTTAAAACATGGCTATTCTGGCAGGCCTGGGGCTGTTGACCTGACTGTTGAGGTCCAGCCCCGATCAGAACGAATGCATGTGTGCGATTTTAAATCTGTCTTTTATTTATTTTTCTTTCTTTATTATTTTTTTCTCCTTTCTTTTTGTAAGCCGCCCGGAGTCCTTCGGGATTGGGCGGCCTATAAAGTTTATTAATAAATAAATAAATAAATTTATTAATAAATGCATGATTCAGTGAGAACAAATTATTAATCCCGCTCCAGACTTTTGGTTATAGAAGAGAAACTGCTACCAAGTGTTTTACACCTAAAACAATTTAGGAATAACTCACCCTGGAACACGGGATATTTTACGTTGAGTGGGCATGCATGGTTTCTGAGAGCAAATCTCTTTTCTTTTTTGCCATTTGCTTTTCTTAAACACAACGAGAAACAGAGGCTGGATATATTGCTGGAGAAAGGGAGACATTTCAATACTTCAAAATCCAGTATTGCATCTGTTCATTATAGCGTTGGAGAAATCTGATTCAGTGTCAGGCTTCCAAAGCTCAGCTATGTTTATTTCTTTCTTCAGAAAATATGAACTGCAACATATTTATAAGAGGTGGGAGAAAATAACTAGGAAGCGATAGGAAAGGAATTGCCTATAGAAAGTATAAGGAGTAAACTTTTAATGGGTTTGCTTCCAAACAATTTAATAGCTAAGTGATCTATGGTTTACTTTAACCCACATTCTCATTAAAACTCAAGTAAATATCTCTGGATACAGACATATTCCATGCCATTCTCTTTATTACTTAATTTTCCAGGTATCCCAGCATGATCTGAATAAATTATGCTGACAATACAAGACTATAAATGATAAATCAACAACACAATTTTAGTGATATATAGCATGAAATGTAAATAATAACCAGAGCCGCTAATTGGCTTTGTACCTGGCAACAAATCAGTAAGTGAGCTATTTCCACTAGTAATGCTTCAGTTGTGTAACACCCCAATCATTAAGCATTTCGGGCTGGTAAGCTCTTTCAGTAGCTTTTTCTACTAGGGATGAAACCGCCATATGAAAATTAGCTTTGGAGAGTGGGAGGAAAAATATCAGAAATAAGAGGGATAAACTGGTTTCTTTATGTTTTTTTGATTTTCAGCTGGTAACTTACATTTTGCAAAAGGTAAAATAATCTTGTCATTTAAAAAAATACCTACAAAGAATAGCCAACACAATCCTAAATTGCATTAACGGAGGGATACAATCAAGATCAAGCAAGTTACTAATACCACTCTATAAAGCCCTAGTAAGATCACATCTAGAGTACTACATCCAGTTTTGGTCACCACACTTTAAAAAGGATGTTGAGATTATAGAAAAAGTGCAGAGGAGAGCATTAGGGGAATGGAGACTAAAACATATGAAGAACGGTTACAGGACCTGGGCATGGCTAGTTTAGGGAAGAGAAGGACCAGGGGAGACATGATTGCAATGTTTCAATATTTGAGCTGCTGCCACAGAGAGGAGGGGGGTCAAGCTATTTTCCAAAGCACCCAGAGGCCAGACAAGGAATAATGGATGGAAGCTGACCAAGGAGAGATTCAACCTGGAAATAAGGAGGAACTTTCTGACAGTGAGAACAATCAACCCATGGAACAGAAGTTGCCTTCAGAAGTTGTGGGAGCTTCAGGTGGCGCAGTGGTTAGAGTGCTGTACTGCAGCCACTTCAGCTGACTGTTATCTGCAGTTCGGCTGTTCAAATCTCACCGGCTCAGGGTTGACTCATCCTTCCATCCTTCCAAGGTGGGTAAAATGAGGACCCAGACTGTGGGGGCGATATGCTGACTCTGTAAACCGCTTAGAGAGGGCTGAAAGCCCTATGAAGCGGTATATAAGTCTAACTGCTATTGCTATTGCTATTGCTATTCATCACTTGAGACTTTCAAGAAGAAATTGGACCGCCATTTGTCAGAATTGGTATAGGGTCTCCTGCTTGAGCAAGGGGGTTGGTCTAGATGATCTCTAAGGTCATTTCCACTCTGTTAATCTGTCTGTCTGAATATTTATTCATATCCAGTCACATGGGCGGCAAGCCACTCCCATCTGGTCACATGGGTGGCAAGCCACTCCCGAAAAGGAGGCCACACCTATAGAGTAAGTTCGAACAATTTTTGAAACCTACCACTGCTGTGGACCTTACATGTTTCTTAAGCGGTCCCTAAGATGGCGTGCATAAGCGCACCAGTGTGCCTATCATCCCTGTCCTACTGTCCCCATTTGTATATACTCAATGTACGTGTTTATGGCTATGTTTTGCTTATTTATATCCATTTATTTGTGCCCTTTTTCATGTCTCCATGTCTACGTCTATACTGATACTTGTTCCCTTGTACTTGTTGACAAATAAATAAATAAATAACAGATAAACAAATAAAAAGGCAAGACCATTATATTGATGTATAAACTTAGATACACTGCCCAGAGTTATTTGGATGGGCAGCAAATAAATTTAACAAGCAAGCAAACAGATAATCTTGCATTCTATAATCTAGCTGTTTTCTCCCTCCATTAGTGTGGTTGGCGTTGCTTGTCTTCGGATTAAAGATACCGACTGCTGCACTGCAGCATACTTTTGAGAATGAGAGAAAAGAGGAGATATCAAGTCAAAACATTACCCTAATTCTGCACAATGTGAGTCTGATAAATAGTTTTCCTATGGTTTTTAATTGAGGCAGTTGATTATGCCTGATAGCTATTTCTTCCCCTTTTGCTTCTGAGGCCCTGTTTACCAAGACAAGTTTGAAAAAGAGCAGATTATCTGTTACTTTACTGCAGGAGATAACCTTTTATTACACGAGCTGAATTTTACAGGGGAGAAAAAGGCCCGCATCCCCATACCTAATTGTTTCATACCAAAGGGTAATTTACTCATTGGATTAAGTAAACAATGCATGTGATCCCGGTTAAAAGATAGTTCTCCTTACTTGTCAAATGACTTCAGGTGGGAAAAGAGAGAGAAAGAGAGAAAACAGTTAATGTGTTGTGGCCCACCAGCGACCATTGGGGCTAGCGGCAGATTCAGAGAGTGAGGAGGTTGGGGAGGAACATGGGCCAGTCCTGGAGTCTGGGAAAGGTTCTGATGAGGGCTCTGTGTCAGAGGCAAAGAGGGGACCAAAGTCATATGCCAGTTATTAGCTGCCTTCAGAGTCAGATACAGTGATGGGTTTCAAAAAATTTTGGAACCTCTTCTGTAGGTGTGGCCTGCTTTTCGGGTCCTCTGGTGGAACCTCTTCTAACCTGTTCAGTAGATTTAACGAACCGGTTCTACCGAATAGGTGCGAACTGGTAGGAACCCACGTCTGGTCAGATACCAGTGAGGCAAATGAACAGCTGGAGCCTCTTCCCAGTGTGCGCATGCGCAAAGTTGCCAGACAAAGGGAACAGCTAAAGAACAGGGATAGACTTGGGAGTAAGGCCACAGGTGGACAATGAATGGCCCCTCCCAGAGGGAATAAAAGAGAAGCGAAAGAGAAAGGGGAGTGGAGTTTGCAGGAGACAATTAGTTTGCTTAATTGGTTTGTGACTCTCCGAGACTCCTTGCCAACTTTTGCAGATATCAACCTAGCAGCTCTCCAAGCCAGATAAGGTCTGTGATTGTAAATCCTCCCTCGAAAGACTTTGCTGGATGTGAATGAGCAGAATTCACAGTAATTTTTATTCAATTAATAAAAGGGTTTTTTGTTGGGACCAGGAATTTGCTTCAGGCTCTTGGGAAGCCTCGGTCAGAACATACTGAATAAGAGTCACTGACAAGAAACTCTTATTCTAAATCAATCTTCTGCTGTAGGATACAGGTAGACCTCGACTTACAACCACAATTCAGCCCCAAATTTCTGTTGCTAAGCAAGGCAGTTGTTAAGTGAGTTTTGCCCCATTTTGCGATCTTTCCCGCCACAGTTGTCAAGTGAAGCACCACAGCTTGTTACTTCAGTTAGTAACATGGATGTAAAGTGAAGCTGACTTCCCCGTGGCTTGTCAGAAGGTCGCAAAAGGGGAATCACATGACCCCGGGACTCTGCAATCGTCATAAATACACGCTAGTTGCCAAGCAGCTGAATGTTGATCACATGACCATGAGGATGCTGCCACTACATGTGAAAAGTGGTCGCAAGTCACTTTCTTCAGTGCCGTTGAAAAATGAAACACCAGTTTTGAAACACAAGTATATACTAAATAATGGAAATCAAATACTCCATTCATTAATAAGTTAAGATCTGTTCATCTGCTGTCTCAAAGGAAAGTGAACCAACTAGCAAGTTTGTACAAGGCGCCTTAAACTGATTTCAATTAAGTGATTCAAGTTTGGGAGGAGGGTGTCACAATATTCATACTCATAAAGTGAAGAGGTGAACTGATTTATTATTTACAATACAATAGTAGAGTTGGAAGGGACCTTGGAGGTCTTCTAGTCCAACCCCCTGCCTAGGCAGGAAACCCTACACCATTTCAGACAAATGGCTATCCAACATTTTCTTAAAGACTTCCAGTGTTGGGGCATTCACAACTTCTGGAGGCAAGCTGTTCCACTGATTAATTGTTCTCACTGTCAGAAAATTTATCCCCAGTTCTAAGTTGCTTCTCTCCTTGATTAGTTTCTACCCATTGCTTCTTGTTCTGCCCTCAGGTGCTTTGGAGAATAGTTTGACTCCCTCTTCTTTGTGGCAACCCTTGAGATATTGGAACACTGCTATCATGTCTCCCCTAGTCCTTCTTTTCATTAGACTAGACATACCCAGTTCCTGCAACCGTTCTTCATATGTTTTAGTCTCCAGTCCTCTAATCATCTTTGTTGCTCTTCTCTGCACTCTTTCTAGAGTCTCAACATTTTTTCTTTGGCGACGAAAACTGAATGCAGTATTCCAAGCGTGGCCTCACCAAGGCATTATAAAGTGGTATTAACACTTCACGCGATCTTGATTCTATCCCTCTGTTTATGCAGCCTAGAACTGTGTTGGCTTTTTTGGCATTTATTTGGCATTAGTTTTTTGTTTGTTTGTCAAACATGTACAGGATAGCAGGAGTCAGGTAGAGCATTCCAGGCGTTGACCACTCTGTTGCTGAAGTCATATTTTCTGCAATCGAGTTTGGAGCAATTTACCTTGAGTTTGTATTTATTGTTTGCTTGTATATTATTGTTGTTGAAGCTGTAGAAGTTGTTGACAGGTAGGACGTTGTAGCAGACAATTTTGTATACTATGCTTAGGTTACACTGTAGGCAGCGTAGTTCCAGGTTGTCCAAGCCCAAAATTTCAAGCCCAGTGGCACAAGGGATTCTATTGTGATCAGAGGAGTGGAGGACTCTTCTCATGAATCATTTTTTAAATTTGCATCAACGAAGCAATTCGTTAGCTTTGAATAGCATCAAATTGGAGCCACAGAATTTAGGTCTGATCACATTTGCCCCCAACATCGGCCAAAGGACCTCTAAACTACAAGACTCTGGAAGATTCTTTGAAACAATCTTCATGCAGAGCTCTTCAATAATCATTACTATAAGGAGCAAAAATGTCCCCAAGGAAGAAAGCTACTTCTTTCATTTCAAACGGTTTTTGTGTGCATTTTTTCACACTGTCTACGAAACTTATTGCAATGGAAATGTCATCAGACAATTGCATTCCAGTTTGTGCATGCAATTTGGAGAGAGAAACTAAATCATATTTTCAAATGAATTGAAGGAATTTTCCCTGCCTGCTCCATTTATTTGAATCTAATCCTTCAAGCACAGAACCATCCTTAACAAATTCTAAAATAGGAGAGTTTTTTAGGTATTAATCAGCCTCCGTTCCATTGAAAATTCATTTTGCAGCACCTCTGAAGTCCATAAAATATTCAGGTCCATATATCACCTATTCTTTTTAACTAACTAATGCTTTAATTCATTACTAGCATGTGTCAAAACATCTTTCTTTTTTCTTTTGGCAGATGATAGCAGTAAATAAAATAGCCCTGATGAATGGCAGAAAACTGTTAATTATGTTTTGTTTGCGGCATTGTTTGTGGATTACTTCCCTGGTTAAAAATTAATGTTATGATGTTATTTAAAACAATACATGGGACATTTTGGATGTCCTAGAGAAGGATGCTTAGTAATAACAAATAGGTGCACTTGTCAAAGAAAATTTGCTAGCTCATGCAACTTAAATGGGGGGAAAAAGAAACTAACTATAAATGATGGGAAGTAAAAAAAGACTTTATTTTCTTTTTCTCTTTTTAAGCTAATCCCACCTCCAGTCTTTTGTTTTTATTCATTGATGAATTTGGGACAGGCAGAAGAAAATAATAAAAAATTGATGATTACATGCCCATTCTTGACAACCTTAAATATTTCAGAGACCAAGAAAAATACCAGTCTAGTCTGAGATTGCATTCAGAAAAAAATTGTACTACCAATGAATCTCTACAATGAATTTTGCGAAGATACACTTTTTTTTAAATGTAGGAGTAGAAATCATGGAAAGACTGTTACATTGCCACTTAAAACTCCGTTCTTTCTTCTATGGTATTATTTAGTTATTATTTTTCAGCTGTCCAATGACCTAATTATCCTTCCAAATGTATATTAAGGTAAAGGTAAAAATTCCCCTCGCACATATGTGCTAGTCGTTCCCAACTCTAGGGGTTGGTGCTCATCTTCATTTCAAAGCCAAAGAGCCAGCACTGTCTGAAGGCATCTCCAGGACATGTGGCTGGCATCACAAAACACCAAAGGTGCACGGAACGCTGTTACTTTCCCACCGAAGGTGATCCCTATTTTTCTACTTGCATTTTTACATGTTTTCAAACTGGTAGGTTGGCAGAAGCTGGGACAAGTAATGGGAGCTCATTCCGGTACGCGGCACTAGGGATTTGAACCACCAAACTGTTGACCTTTCTGATTGACAAAGCTCAGCGTTTTAGCCACTGAGCCACCGCTCCCCTTAAACTTATATTAAATACCAGATAATTTATTGGCTTTAGATGTCAAAAAAAC
>NW_028261394.1:38423287-38445787 GCF_051295495.1 Thamnophis sirtalis | reverse complement strand
ACTCCAGCTTCTCAGTGGAGCATCACGCAGGCGCCGTACGCTGCGTGTGCATGGGCAAATGGCCCAGTTGGCTCAATTACAGGTAAGGAACAAGGATGGGTGAGCGTGCCCTCCAAAGCACCGTTCCGGTACAGTGGCTGCTGCTTCCGGCAGGCACCGGTACACCCGTACCAGAGCGTACCGCCTGGAACCAACCACTGGTGTGTAACTTATCAATTGCAGGGATTCACTTAACAAATGAGACTAGAAAGCTCATAAAATGGGGCAAAACTCACTTAACAAATTTCTCATTTACCAACAGAAATTCTGGGCTCAGTTGTGCTCATAAATTGAGGACTACCTGTATTTTATATTCTGGGATATTAAGAATCTCCCAAATTAAAGTCACCAACACTGAGATATCTTCTTGATAGCCAATCATCTGATGATTGAAGATAAGAACATCGAAAGATGAAGCACTTATGCAGCTAACAATAATTCTGCATTAAATTGATATGCTGCCCAACTCTCAGGCACTTGGGAAGATTTACAGATGTTGGTTCTTTTTTGTTTTTAGGTAACCATTTTTCAAAGAAAAATAAGAGAGAAATTGTAAAGAAACATGCCTGGAAGTAGCAGCCTATCACATCTTGAAGCACAAATACTTTGGCCACCAAAAGAGAAGAGGGGACAAAAGAGAAAGACCCAGATGATGGGAACGATTGAAGGCAAAAGGAGAAGAGGACAACAGAGGAGGAGACTATCATCAGCACAATGAACATGAATTTGGGCAAATCTATGGAGAATTTCCAGGAGAAGTTGGAGAGCAGGGGCCTGATGGTCCATGAGATCTGAAGAGTTGGGCATGACTTAGCACCTGAAGAACTCCCACACGTGGATGGACAATAAAGGTGTGCTTACCCTTGATGCTTCACCTCATCCTCCACCTTGCAGGATGTGGAGGCTATACTGATCCAACAAGCCAATAGTCTTGCTTTGAATAGTATGCACAATGCAGTTGAGTTGGAGCAATATGGCTTCCTCACTCCACATTTGAGAGGGAATAGCTGTAGAACTTAGGAGGAAGGATGAGGAATCTTGCCATCACATCCCAGATCAGATTTTCCATTTTCTGCTACACACAGCAAATTTTATTTCCTCTGATTCTGGTACTATAGGAAAATCTTTTTTTAACAATACCCTAAATAGTCGAAAAGCTTTCCTCCAATGTCAAGAAATTGTAACATAGGGAGGACATTCCACCAAGCACTACTGAGAAATTCCTTTCCCTTAACTGCAATCTTCTACCAGTAGTAAAAGAAGCCCAGGAGAAAGACATTCTCGTAAAATCTTCAAAGGAAGGGCTGCTGGAAGAATTATTTTTCCAGATAGGCATGTTGCAACTTATTTATGGGCGTAAAACTAAAAGATCAGCGCTTTGATTTAGCTTCCATATTGTCAACAAAGTTATTTCAAAGTTGCTAGTCCTGCTAGTTAAAATTCTGCCCGGTACAAAAAGTCAGGAAACAGGATAGAGTTTAGAATAGAATAGAATAGAATAGAATAGAATAGAATAGAATAGAATAGAATAGAATAGAATAGAATAGAATAGAATAGAATAGAATAGAATAGAATAGAATAGAATAGAATAGAATTCTTTTTTTCAGAAAAAGAGTTTTATTTCTTTTAAAAAACACAAATATTTCATCATTCGTCAATCATTAAAACATTGAAGTACAATTTTTTTGTATGCCCCTCCCTCCCTCCACCCCCCCAGCCCCCTCCTCCTCCCCCCCCTACTTCCCAGAACCCGTACACGGTATGGATTTTTAACTAACACAGTCTAAAATCTATTGAGAAAAAAGAAATAAAGAAATTAATGACATTCCACATTGACCTTAGCTTCTTCTTACTGAACTAACTTTAAACAGTTTAAATCATTTCTGATCTTAAGCATAGGCTAACTGGAATTTCTTGGTCCCGTATTTATTTTGTATATAGTTGGTGGCGCAATACTGGAAGAAGGAAGACTTGCCTACAATCCAAGAATGGACATTGAAAGTCAGAAACTTAGCCGAGATGGCTAAAATATCGGCATATCTTAAAGATCACTCAAATGAGAGATATAAACGAGACTGGAAAAAATGGAATAGAATTCTTTATTGGCCAAGTGTGATTGGACACACAAGGAATTTGTCTTTGGTGCAGATGCTCTCAGTGTACATAAAGAAAAAATAAAAAATACATTCATCAAAAATCATAAGATACAACACTTAGTGATAGTCATAGGTCATTCTAGGAAACAATATAAAACAATATAAATTGTAAAGATACAAGCAACATGGTTATAGTCATAAGTGGGAAGAGATAGGTACTAGGAAGGATGAGGATAATAACAATAATACAGTCTTAATGAATAATTTGACAGTGTTGTTGGAATTAGTTGTTTAGCAGAGTGATGTCATGAGGGAAGAATCTGTCCTTGTGTCTAGTTGTTCTGATGTGCAGAGCCCTATAGCGTCCTTTTGAGGGTAGAAGTTGAAACAATTTATGTCCAGGATGTGAGGGGTAGATATTTTCACAACCCTCTTTTTGGGCAGTTTGAGCTTTCTGAGTTGGCGCAGAAAGAACATTCTTTGTTGTGCTTTTTTGATGGCACTTTTGATGTTAGGTGTCCATTTTAAGTCTTGAGATATGATAGAACCTAGAAACCTGAAGGTCTCTATTGTTCATACTATGTTGTCTACTATTGTAAGAGGTGGTAGCCCTACGAATTTATTTCATGCTATCTGTACACAAGAATTTGAACTACTCATGGTCAGAACTGGTACCAGATAAGAGTCAACAGACTTTTGGAGTGGGGGGAGGCTGGACGTAGGTCTCTTATAGGTGCACAGAGACTCCAAACTAATGATGCATTTGACCCCACCCTCCGGCTCAGCTTGGTCATCTCCCACAAATTCTGTTGGATCATATTGTATGTTAGGTTATGTTTCTCAGCAACTTCCAAAAGCAGCCAATACATAATGCATTGCCAAAATCTGAGAGGTTATCAAAGCATGAAGTACTCAGATTAAATATGCAGTGAAGGTTTAATTTCCATCTCTGTAATCAGTGAAAACTCTTAAGAGTGCCATCCTACCCTTACTTGCTCAAAAGTTCACAAGCGTCAATGGGGTTCACTTCCTAAAATATTGATTGATTGATTTCTATTGATTTCTAGGCAGGGACGGGCAATCTGCACCCTACCGGATGTTACTTTTAGCAACTCTCCGAAGTCTGTCCTGACCTAGGCTTCCTGATACAGTACAAAGCATACGCTTAGTCCCAAAAATCCTCTTTTTATTTCAAAGGCTGTGAATTATGTTCATTCACAGTCCGTAATGAGTCACAAATAGTTTGTAAAGAGTCCAACAGTAGTCTGCCACAGTTATTCGGGGTAAGGCTGATAAGCACCCACCTTTATCTCCCTTGAAAAGCTGCCAAAGACCTAATTGGCAATTAGCTTGCAAGGCCACATGGAGCAAAGAGTCAAAACGGAGCTTCAGAATTTAGACTGACCAGAACGAACAAAGTTGCTTCCTGCAAAGCCTCACGTGCCTTTGCTCCTCCTTTATGTCCTATGGGAGGGGCCAATCACCTCCAAACCTTACTCCCAACTCACCCCTTTAGTCTTAACTGTTTTTGCCTTCTGGCAGCTCTGCACATGCGTGCACTGAGAACAGGCTCCCCCTGTTCCTCTGCCTCGCTGATGTCCGACTCTGCAGGCTCCAGAGTCAGCACATAACTCCCAGATGTTGTTGTTGTTGTTGTTGTTGTTTATTAATTTTGTATGCAGCCCACTCCCGAAGGACTCCGGAGGGCTCACAATAAACAGGGAAAGGGGAATAAATAAGACAATACAAAGAATTTAAAAATGCACAACATTCACAATTGAAGCGGGGCTGGATATTTCAACAGCCCCCAGCCTGTCGGAACAGCCAGGACTTGGTAGCTTTATGGAAGGCCCGAAGGGTGGTAAGGGTCCGGATCTCCATAGGGAGCTCATTCCAGAGGGCCGGAGCAGCAACAGAGAAGGCTCTCCCCCGGGGGGTTGCCAGCCGACATTGGCTGGCAGATGGAACCCGGAGAAGGCCAAGCCTGTGTGATTGAATCGGTCTTTGGGAGGTAATTGGCAAGAGGTGGTCTCTCAGGTACCCAGGTCCGATGCCATGCAGGGCTTTATAAGTAACGACTAGCACCTTGAAGCGTGTCCGGAGACCAATGGGCAGCCAGTGCAGCTCGCGGAGGATAGATATAATGTGGGTGTACCTGCGTGCACCCACAATCGCTCGCGCCGCTGCATTCTGGACTAGCTGAAGTCTTTGAACACTGGCCCTGGCCCCCTCTCTACCTCTGACACAGAGCCCTTGTCCGAGCCTTCTGCAGACTCCAGGACTGGCCCATGCTGCTCCCCAACCTTCGCCGAGGTGGCACAGTGGTTAAATGCAGCACTACAGGCTACTTCAGCTGACTGCAGTTCTGCAGTTCGGCTGTTCAAATCTCACTGGCTCAGAGTTGACTCAGTCTTCCATCCTTCCGAGGTGGGTAAAATGAGGACCCGGATTGTTGTTGGGGGCAATATGCTGGCTCTGTAAACCGCTTAGAGAGGGCTGAAAGCCCTATGAAGCGGTATATAAGTCTAACTGCTATTGCTATTGCTAACCTCCTCACTGTCCGTCTCTGCTGCCAGCTCCGCAGGCTACGGGCGGGCCACAACACAGTCCCAATAGTGTGAGAGATGCTAGGAATTGTAGCTTAGCAACTTTGGAACATCACCAATTGCCCATTCTTGGAATAAGGAACGAGAGATGCCCCTGTCACAGCATATATCCCAGATGGACCGAAAGAAAAAAATTCCCTTTAACTTTCCCCAAGCATAACATCTAAATGAGAAAAACACAAAGTACTTAAGAGTACTCAGGGCTGACATAATTACATCTATCACATCTAGGTCAGCTGAGGATGCACTGTTTAAGTAGCCATGATTTATTCAAAAGTTTTCAACAATAATAATTCCATTGACAGCTCCCTAACTCTTAACTTTTCTCATAAAATACTTCATCTACTAAATCTTTAGGCACCTGTTTTATTCGGATCCCAGGAGAGGACAGGGGAAGCAAAGACCCAGCAAACAAACTCTTAGAAAAATCCAAAACCAAACAGGCATTTTTAAAAATATTTGATATTTAGACTACAGCCTAACAAAAATACCCTGCAAAACTAGGAAATGAAGGAAAATAGGATCCAGAAAAGTGAATATTTAAAAGGACCAAACACAGACACTTCTGGAAAATAAAGGAGAATATTTGTAGCCCAGAGTTGAAATGAGGGACTCCTTGGTTCTCTCTCAGCTTGCATATTTTCTTGCAGATGTTTCATTACCCAAGCTAGGTAACATCATCACTGCTAGTGCCAGTGCTAGGACTAGCACTGATGATGTTACCTAGTTGGGTCATGAAATGCTTGCAAAAAAAAAAAACTAACCAAGTTCAGAGCGCATCAAAGACCCCACAGTTTCCTCCTCCTCCTCCTCTTCTCCGATTATAGATTTATTGATGAGCCTATAGGCCATATCGAAGCACAAGGTTCAAACACATATCACCAAATTAAATCCTATGCAGACAATTTAAAACAAGAAACCTGCCATTTCGGAGACGAAACAGTTCCCTTCTTTTGGAGAAAGATTTGACAATAAGATCAACATGCGCCTAAACCAAGCTTCCTTCCCTGGAGAGTAGTAGGGCTATAAAATACTAAATAGGCTGATATCCTGGTGTAATACAGTTGCTAATGCATGTTTCCTTACTAGCTTAATACAAGATGAAACCATGCAAACTCTCCCAGGGGTATAATAGAACTCGTAGACATAGAGCTCTAAAAAAAGCCGCCTCTCTCTGCTCCGTAATCGGCATCTACCCCATAAACAAAACGAGGGAGGGAGGACACTGTACCCTTGCGATGATGGTTCAGCTACGGGGAGGAATCTTTCTCCCACTCCTTGTACCGAAATTTAAAAAAAAAATGTCAAATGCACACACCCAAACCTATTAGTCTGCGTGGGAATGAGTTGGAGGGTGACTTTCGCAATCTAAACAATGGAGAAATAGCCATGAAGCGGGTTGGGGGGGGGGGGTTGCTTAGAATGCACTATTCTTGTCTACTGAGTTTTGTTAGAAGTGCCACCAAGTTCTGAGGTAATAGCAATAACAATAGCAATAACAGTAGACTTATATACCGCTTCATAGGGCTTTCAGCCCTCTCTAAGCGGTTTACAGAGTCAGCATATTGCCCCCAACAACAATCCGGGTCCTCATTTTACCCACCTCGGAAGGATGGAAGGCTGAGTCAACCCTGAGCCGGTGAGATTTGAACCGCTGAACTGCTGATCTAGCAGTCAGCCTGCAGTGCTGCATTTAACCACTGCGCCACCTTGGCTCTTCTGAGGTCCATTTCTATATCTGCCAAGGAGGCCTGACAATCACTTCCACTCTTTTGAGTTGCGACTAAAAAAAAAATTCATATCAAGTTTTTATTTTATTTTATATTGTTTATACATATTGATGCGTGAATGGTGTGATTCCTGAGTGTCAGGGGTGAAATTCAAAAAAACATTTTTACTACCGGTTCTGTGGGCGTGGCTTGGTGGGCGTGGCAGGGGAAGGATACTGCAAAATTTCCATTCCGTCCCCATTCCTGGGGCCGGCCAGAGGTGGTATTTGACAGTTCTCCAAACTACTCAAAATTTCCATTACCGGTTCTCCAGAACCTGTCAGAACCTGCTGGAGTTCACCCATGCTGAGTATCATACATTTCAATTCAAATAGACATAATATTATTACTCATAGTTATTTCATTTTCATTATTTCATATTATTTGCCCATATCTACCACCCTTCAGTTCGAAACCTTCTTCTTACACACACACACAGAGAGAGAGAGAGAGAGAGAGAGAGAGAGAGAGAGAGAGAGAGAGAGAGAGACAGAGAGACAGAGAGACAGAGAGACAGAGAGACAGAGAGAGAGAGAGAGAGAATCAAGATCACCTGAAGTGTTAATACCACTTTATAATGCCTTGGTAAGGCCACACTTGGAATACTGCATTCAGTTTTGCTCGCCATGATATAGAAAAGATGCGGAGACTCAAGAAAGAGTGCAGAGAAGAGCAACAAAGAGGATTAGGGGACTGGAGACTAAAACATATGAACGGTTGCAGGAACTGGGTATGTCTAGTTTAATGAAAAGAAGGACTAGGGGAGACATGATAGCAGTCTTCCAATAGCTATGGGGTTGCCACAAAGAAGAGGGAGTCAAACTATTCTCCAAGGGACCTGAGGGTAGAACAAGAAGCAATGGGTGCAAACTAATCAAGGAGAGAAGCAACTTAGATAAATTTCCTGACAGTTAGAACAATTAATCAGTGGAACAACTTGACTCCAGAAGTTGTGGATGCTCCAACACTGGAAGTCTTTAAGAAGATGTTGGATAGCCATTTGTCTGAAGTGGTGTAGGATTTCCTGCCTAGGCAGGGGGTTGGACTAGAAGACCTCCAAGGTCCCCTCCAACTCTGCTATTGTATTGTATTTCCCCTTTTATTTCTATCTCTATTTTAACCTTTTTTTCCCCTCTTATTACTATTATATTCAAAGATGTGATAACAACATTTCTTTTCTGTTTCCTATCTTCCATCTGTTTTGTTATTCCTATTCCCATTATTTAGCTCTTTACCTCTGTTTGTTTTAAAGTTCCATCCTTTCTTTCTTTCATTATTCAAGATCTCAATATAAACTTCTAGTACCAATCACAATCATTTAAAGCATTTAAAATATATCTATTTTATATTAGATATATATATTTATATTGGATATCTCTATCTATATCTATGTTTTTTCTAATACCATCATTCAAACTATAATTTTCCAATTAAAACTTAATTCATATTGATACATCTATTCATGCTCTTTCCAATCTGAAATTAACATTAAAGCTTTTGCATTGAACCATTCTGACAATCTGGAATCACTCCAAAACACACGGATTTATTTTGTCAGAATGTTTACTCTCCTTCTGCCCTTCTGCCTTCCTCTCCAGAAATCCCTCAACTGCACAGTCAGGTGAGAAAATGTTAAGAATTATAATAGACGTTTGAAAAGTTGATTTTGAAGTTTTGGCTTACCCTCCCCATGACTTTCTGATCAGTACCATACAGAATATGGAGGTCTTGGAATTCTTTTCAGTTTCTTGACTATATGCATAAACAGGCAGAAAACCCCAGACTCACTTACATTGATGAGATTACCTAGTTGGATCATGAAACGTCTGCAAGCTAACAACCAAGCTCAGAGAGCACCAAGGATCCCTCACTTCAACTCCAGATATTCTCTTCTATTCAATACCATATAGAATACAGTAAATAGGAGCACTAATTCATTGAAAGGGACTACATCCCCAATTCCCTGTTTGGGGAAGGAGATAAAAGATGATGCTCATGGAAAGCAATGATTCTGCTTCCTGCCAGATAAATGAATGCCTTAAATATCAGGTGCAATTCTATTTTGTTTCATCTTAGTGTGACCAATCACAAAGGGTTGTGCTTTATGTTACCCTTTATGCTCATCCTGAACTGCGGTGGCCCAATGGTTAGAATGCAGTACTTCAGGCTATTTCTGCTGACTGCTGGCTGCCTGCAATTTGGCAGATTGACTCTCACCAAGCTCAAGGTTGATTCATCCTTCCAATGTCAGTAAAATGAGGACCCAAATTTTGGGGGCAATATGATGACTCTATAAACCGCTTAGAGAGGGCTGTAAAAGCACCGTGAAGCAGTATATAAGTCTAAGTGCTATTGCTATTGTATGTTGGCCGAATAATATATATCATCAAATATTACTGTTTTGCAAAGTTTCAAATAGTTTCATGTAGTTTTTCCACCCTAATGTAAAAAAAACCCAAAAAACGATGGGACTCAACTGAAATATAAACATGCAGATCAAATATCGCCAGGTTCAAGGTTGACTCAGCCTTCCATCCTTCCACGGTGGGTAAAATGAGGACCCAGATTGTTGGGGGCAATAGGCTCAGTGGTGAAATTCAAACTTTTGTTTACTACTGGTTCTGTGGGCGTGGCTTGGTGTGGCTTGGTGGGCGTGGCTTGGTGGGCGTGGCAGGGGAAGGATACTGCAAAATCTCCATTCCCACCCCACTCTGGAGCCAGCCAAAGGTGGCATTTGTCGGTTCTCCAAACTACTCAAAATTTCCGCTACCGGTTCTCCAAAACTGTCAGAACCTGCTGGATTTCACCCCTGAATAGGCTGACTCTATAAATCCCCTTAGAGAGGTGTTCTGACGGCCCCCTTCTCCGTTCAGGAACAAAAACCAAAAGCCACATAACTAAAAAGGTTTCTTTTAATCAGCCCAAGCTCTCGTTGGCTGCAAGCCCAAATAAACAAAGATAATAGCTCCAGCAGAAAGTCCTATAACTCACAACACAATGCAAACCCGGCTTCTCTTATCTCAACCCACTTATCCAAGTTGGCTTCTCTCGGTTTGTGAACGCAAACAAGAACAATCACTAGAACAGGAACAGAACGTTGACTTCTGCCACCAGGGCGTGGCACCAGCAATCTCTTTATACTCAGGAGAGGACCCCAATGAGCAACAACTGCTCGCAATCATCTCAGTTGTTCCTTCCGTCGAGTAACCCTTCGATGGGGTGCATCCTGCAACAACTCCCAAGTGTTTCCCTGAACACTCCCTCTGATCCAATGCTCTGCCACCACCTGGTGGCCAACGGCTCCTGCCGGGCCACAACAGAGAGGGCTTTAAAAGCACTGTGAAACAGTATATAAGTCTAAGTGCTATTGCTACCCTGTTGACTTCCCTTGCAGAATCTGAGCATTGGGTTTAGTCCCTGCCTGTGACTTGGGGTTGTGTTGCTTTTAATTGCCGTTCCTCTCCAAGGGGCCCAAGAACATCAATCAGGAGATCCACGGGTGCTCCGAAGTTGGCCCAGCTGACTACGGCCAGCAGGTCTGTTTTCCCAGCGATTCCACAGGAGTCGAAAACCCAACAAAGCGGATCCGCACAGATGCTGCACAGGGAGCAGGCAACTCGTGTCTGTGACCACTGTATGCAAACCTTGGCATTAGTCACCGCCGGGCTGCCTCTGACAGGCCTGAAGTGAGGGAGATTAATGCGAAGCAGGAGTACTTTATTATTGTCATTCTGTTCTTTTCACACTCTGCCTCTGACTTTCAATTTTGCTCCAGAATTAATTGTCTGCTCCTTACAGTATGACTGATGTAGAAGGATACAAGCAGGAGAGGCACCTGGCTTTGGCCTTGACAACCTGAACCCGACATAGGAAGATGTATGGTGGGATGCCTGCATTTGCGGAACAGGCAGGCATCTTTCCAAGGAGTTAGTCCATGGTTCCCCTCTGCTAACATCATGTTGGGTTGAAGTTTCCATTTCTAAAGAACCTCTTCCCCCATCCCGCAATACACACACTCCCCCCTCATCTCCCTATCCCTATCCATTCATCCACCCATCTCTCTATTTATCTATCTCCATCTCTTTCTCTTTCCATCTCTCTCTCTATCTCCCTATGTACCTACCTACCTACCTACCTACCTACCTATCTCCATCTATCTCCATCTATCTATCTATCTATCTATCTATCTATCTATCTATCTATCTATCTATCTACCTACCTACCTACCTACCTACCTACCTACCTACCTACCTACCTATCTATCTATCTATCTATCTTTCCATTTCTCTATCTCCCTATCCCTATCCATCCATCTATCTCCATCTCTCCCTCTTTCCATCTCTCCCCCTCCCTTCCCCCCCTCTATCTATCTATCTATCTATCTATCTATCTATCTATCATCTGTCTATCTACAACCATATCCATACATACATACATACATACATACATACATACATACATACATACATATCCATCTATCTCTCTATTTCCATCTCTCCCCCTCTTTCTCCCTCCCTCCCTCCCTCCCTCCCTATCTATCATCTATCTATCTATCTATCTATCTATCATCTATCTATCTATCTATCTATCTATCTATCTATCTATCTATCTATCTATCTATCTATCTATCTCCCTAGCTAGCTAGCTAGCTAGCTAGCTCCACCTCTCTCTCTGTCACACACCCTCATTCATGAATACCACCAACCTGAGACTTCTCCTAATCTTCAGACTGTTGCATGCAAAGACTTTTCATTTCCAGGCACTGCTTTTTACTTTTGAAGGGCTGTAAATTAGTAATGGAGCCGAGCTGAATCTCACCCCACCTACCCTGATTTAAGCATTGTTAGGAGCACATTACATACAGTATCTCTGACAATAAAAAATACATGACTGTGTACATCGGTATCATTTACTGTTTGCAGTCTTTAAGCAGCACGGAAGCAAATTACCTTTAAAAAGTAAGACAAATATTTTAAGATCCCCTATCTAAACTAGAATGTCTAAGCGCATGTCAGGTTTAAGATGATCCATTGTAAAAAAAAAAAAAAAAGATAGAAGAACAGGGTGGGAAAGGAATCGAAGCCTGGGATTTGGGAAAAGAGGGGTAGGATATAAACAAGCAAATAAAATACCTAACACCACCCCACTTCATTCTTTAGACTGTGATCTCATGATGTGATGTGGGTATTAATTTACATGGCTACTGCTTTTACTAGTCAGTAAAATTCCAAGTAGTGTGCAGTCAGTATAACAGTGCATAACAGTTACAGAGTGGGGAAGGGACCTTGGAGGTCATCTGGTCCAACCCCCTGCTCACGCAGGAGACCTATACAGGGGTTCGACCTTTCTGATCGACAAGCTCAGCGTCTTAGCATTAATTCATTACATTTTACAGACTGAAGCCAAAGCAGACTTTCTAAAGGGGAAGAAAAGGTGAGAAAAAGTCTTCTAGAGCCATGGGTGATCCAAGCAGTACAACTGAATATCCAAGATGAACACAATGCATGGCAAAATGCTATTGTCTACCCTGAAGCTGGCCTGGCTGAGGCCATGGGGCTGTGTGGTCAAACGAAAATACTTTCCCTTGGGAACCAAGGACATTCTCACACCTGGCTAGAGGAAGGAGGAGTCATGTCACCAGAGCAGCAAATATTGCCCTGATTGGGCCATGTGACTGGAGGTTTGGGATTGGGGAGAAAACTTTCACTTTTAATTAGGTGAAAATTAATTCACCTTCGGGGGGACCCTTCAGAGTTGGTTTTCACCAGATGCGTGCTGATATGATATTTCCAGTAAAGCTATTCTTTGAGGAATCTTCCTGCCTCAGAGCTTTTGCTTGCAATGGATCTATTACTTGGAACCCTAACAGTTATCTCTGAAATTTATGGTGGATCAATCACCAGTTTTATATATATATATATTGTGTGGACTTCTCTTCGCAACTTGTTGCTTTTTATATATCTTGTAAAATCTCGAGACCTTCCGTCAGCTTCTTTAATCAGCTTATCTTTGGTTATCAGTAGTGCTTTTGTCAAAGTTTCTCTCCTTGAATCCATCAATTCTTCTCTTTTTTTCTTTTTCTATACCTTGAAATCTGGGGTAGAGCTCCTTTCCATCTATCTTCCCTTTCCATGTTCCTCTCTTTCCATCTTCAACCACACTCAGTTCACCATCAGTATCCACAATTATCTTGTCTCTTTGTTCATTTCTCCCCTGGGTTTTTAGGACTCTAACCTCCACATTTTCCATTTGCTGGATATCTTCAACTCTGCCATCGAATTTCACTGCATTACAATCGGTATTTTCCAATCTCTTCTCAATTCTCTCTGTTGTTTCTAATAACTTTTGAATTTCAAACACAATCTGTTGTAATGTTTACCAGTTTCTCAGCTTGCATCAAAGCCAACTCAAAGGGAAAGTCTTCTCATAGACAAGAAGGACTTCTCTTCCATCCTCGTTGGAAAGCTACCATATGGGCCAGTACCAACTGCCTCATGCGATCCCAGTGAACCTTCTGCTGATGTTTGGTGAGCGTGAGATTTGTCTCCCTCTCTCTTGGGAAGAAGCAACCCATGATTGGCAGCTGGTTATCAGGAGATGCTGGCCAACTGGGAGGAATCAGACTTGATAGTATGAGTTTCCCCTTCTGCCAACTTGTTGAGCTTCAGCCTTCCAACTCAGCAGTGTGAGTTAACTCAGCTACTTGGGGTCCAAATGAGCATTTGGAAGTGAGACAGGCAAATCATAGAATTCTTTATTGTCATAGTATTCTTTATTGCCCAAGTGTGATTGGACGCATAAGGAATTTGTCTCCGGTGCTTAAGCTCTCAGTGTACATATGAAGCAACAAATGATCAGTCATAATCAACATCCCAGGAGCCTCAAAACATTGATCGGTTTACTTGATTTGAAATATTTAACAGTTTCAGACACACGGGGCAGATAATGTAAATAAGGACATTCAGAGTAATTGTTATCTGTGTATTCAGCATCACTCTTGCTACTGGGCCAACCCAAGAGCAGATAAGATGCTGCTGCTTAAATATGGAACTAATAGAAGGTTATCAAAGATTTAGCATGTTCACAGATATCAGTTGAAGATTCCTTGTAAGTTAGATAAAGAATTGACCCTTGATCCCAAATCTTATCAGGTTTTAGATAGCCTACTAAACTACAGTGTCATTTTCTCTGGGGTTACAAGCTGTAAATTCATCCATTATAGTATGTCTGGCAACTTCTTAAAGACTGGTCATTGCAGGAGACCATTTGCTTATCTAGTTATTTCATTAAAAATGTTGGGCTGATTTTTTTTTGTGGGTTTGGTTTAAGGTAGAAAATGGGAATGGCATTTGGGACGACATTAAAAATGCAAGAATATGAATTATCCAATTACATAAATTCCATGTGTTCTATTTCTTTATCTTAAAAAAGCCCATCCTTACCCTTAAGACTTCAAAAATAATGAATGTTTGTACATGTATAGCGCTATTTTTTCTTTTTTATGTATATTAAGAGCCGAGGTGGCGCAGTGGTTAAATGCGAGCACTGCAGGCTACTTCAGCTGACTGCAGTTCAGCTGTTCAAATCTCACCGGCTCAGGGTTGACTCAGCCTTCCATTCTTCCGAGGTGGGTAAAATGAGGACCCAGATTGTTGTTGGGGGCGATATGCTGACTCTATAAACTGCTTAGAGAGGGCTGAAAGCCCTATGAAGCGGTATATAAGTCTAACTGCTATTGCTATTGCTATATTGAAATGGAATTATAAATATCATCAACACAAAAGGGAGTCTGCTCAGATGCTGAAATACACCAAGTGAATTAGAGGAAGAGTGGGAAGCAGAGGAGAGAAGAAAGATAGGAAGAGAGGGATAGGAGAGAGGGGGAAGGGGGAAGATGAGGTGTATAAGGAGGAGTGGTAAGGAGAGAGAGGAGAAGGAGAAAGGAAGGGGAAGTAGAGTAGAAAATGATGGAGGGAAGAAAGGATGTAGAAATGGGGGAGGAGAGAGGGGAAAGAAAGTGTCGGATAAGGTATAAATATGGTGTATGGAGAGCAGAAGAGCCAATAACTGGGTTTTTCTTTTCTTTTTTTTCCCGTTGGTAGTTGATGGTAAGATGAATTGACGTAAGTACTTAATAATACAACATGATATTGACTATGTAATAGTATACATGTGATCATATGCTATGAAAATGGAAAATAAAAACTTTTTATGCTAAAAAAATAATAATAATGAAAAAGCTCCAAAATTAATCAAAAGGCATCTTACATTTAAGGTCAGTTTTCCATTCAGTTGTAAACTAGCTATTGTTTTTATTTCATTTCTGGGTTTGTTGGTGAGATTAATGATAATTAAGGGTGATTAAGGGAAAATTTGCCTCTAAGACAGGGATGTCAAAGTTATGGTCAACAGCTGGATGTATCGCACGCTGGTCACGTGTTTTAGTGAAGGGGGAAAAAGTTGTGATAGGTCAATTGACAACAATGTGTCATTGCGAGTTTGACACCCCTGCTCTAAGAGGTTACTGCTCACATTCCATCTTTAATTTTTTCCACCAGTGGAGGAAAAACCATTCTCCCAAACATTAGCCATTTTGCTACATTAGTGACAGTTCTGAGGTTCAAATGGTTTATAGAATAACAGAGTTGGAAGGGACCTTGGAGGTCTTCTAGTTCAACCCTCTGATGAAGCAGGAGACCCTAGACCATTTCAGACAAGTGACTGTCCAGTCTTTCCTTGAAAAACCTCCAGTGATGGAGCAACTTACAACTTCTGGTGGCAAGCTGTTCCACTGGTTAATCATTCTCACTGTCAGGAAATTTCTCCTTAGTTCCAGGTTGCTTCTCTCCTTGATTAGTGTCCATCCATTGCTTCAGAGGTGGCTTCCTACCAGTTCGCACCTATTCGGTAGAACCAGTTCGTCAAGTCTACCGAACCGGTTAGAAGAGGTTCCACCAGTGGACCCGGAAAGCAGGCCACACCTACAGAAGAGGCTCCAAATTTTTTTGAAACCCACCACTGGTCCTTGGATAGGATTATTCTACACTATCATACTCATATTTATAAAACTCAGTGCCTCTGTGAAAGGTAAGGATGACTACTGCGTTTGTGGTGCAATCAGAACATTGCGTGTGTTGAAGTTGTTTTAACGCAAACCAAAGATTCCTTTTAAAAAACAAGTTTACCTCATATTCTTATGCATGCCAGTGCTGTGTGTGAGGTAATTTAAGGTGGTTCTGACAAGTGTCGTCAGCATCTTCATATCCGGTCACATGGGCGGCAAGCCACTCCCACAAAGAAGGCCACACCCACAGAGTAGGTTCGGACAATTTTTGAAACCCACCACTGCATTGCTTCTTGTCCTGCCTTCTGGCACTTTGGAGAACAGAGGGACCCCCTCTTCTTTGGAGCAGCCCCTCAAATATTAGAAGGCTGCTATCATGTCCCCGCTAGTCCTTCTTTTCTCTGGACTAGCCATACCCAATTCCTGCCACCGTTCTTCCTATGTTTTTGCCTCCAGGCCTTTAATCCTCCAAGTTGCTCTTCTCTGCATTTTTCCTCAAAGTCTCAACATCTTTGGTGGTGACCCAAAAAACTGAACACTGTGGTGTTTTATGATCATCAATTGTCCAACAAAAAATTGGGCTTTCTAGTTCTGTGGGCTGTGCTTCTCTTAGTCAACAAACCACCTTTAAATTCAACCATAAACCAGGGCGTAATGTGGGAATCCAGTACAATTTTAACTCTTTCTGCAGTTAGATGTCAGGCCTGCAGCCATTTTTTCTTTTGGATCTTTGGCCTGCCACACTTTCTATTATTATTCTACGATGCATTTTCTATTGCGGGAAAATGGGAGGAGGGATTGAAGGAGCGAGATGTGTGATGTAGCCATAACAAAATTCTTTCTAGAAAGCCAAAGTCATCCTTTGTCTTTGCACCTCTGCACTTGACTGGAACTGGGTGGGTGGAACTGCCAGCATGGCAGTGGGAGATTGGACCACGTGATGGACTTGTGGGTGTGGGGACAAAATTTTGAACTTTCAACTGGGTGGAGAAAACCTGGAAGCTTTCGGATTCGGGTTTTCCCAGATGGCTCTCTTAATAAATTGGAACTTTGAGCAATGCTTTGCCTCGGATTTTGATTTGATGCTTTTTGGAACCCTGACACTAGAATTATAACTCGTGGAGACATCAACGATTACTGTATCATTCTGAAAACAAGGTGTATAAAACAACCCTATTATAATATCCTTCAAGCCTGACATTAAGTATTCCACTGTTACTTAAGCAAAGTGTTAGCAATTAAATTAATCAATCTTCCCAGCCATGTGCCGAGCAGATGTTCAATAAATCCTTCTACTTATGGTGTGTGAAGAAGCAGGAAGTCCACTTTTAGCTGTCCTTCAGCGGTGACATGCCTCAGCCGGTCCTTTTGGTGAGCCTCATGGGCCACTGTCAAGGCAGTTCTGCTGTGCTGTTTCTTTATTATAAATAACAACAGGCCACCTGGTCTACCTGCAGGACCTGGAATCGGAGGTTTAATGATCCTTCATGCTACATCTTCTGCTCTCTCCTGATCCTTGATAATGGGACTGATGGGACCAGAAGAGGAATGACAGATGGCATTGACGGATGAGTCCAGACAAACATGTGCTGACAACTAGAGAATGCAGGGTACCCTTGCAGAAAGGTCAACACAAGAACTACTTCCTTGACTTTCAAAGTTCTTTTTCTTCCCACGTTATGGGGGGGAAAACAGTCATTCATTAACTTAACAGGCAGCAGACAAGTGGGGTGTTTCTATTCTTCTTTCTTTCTCTTACAGTTTGAGTTGACTTCTGAACTGAGGCCTGCCCACAGGGGTGAAACTCAGCAGGTTCTGACAGGTTCCGGAGAACCAGTAGCGGAAATTTTGAGTAGTTTGGAGAACCGGAAAATGCCACTTCTGGCTGCCCCCAGAGTGGGGTGGGAATGGAGATTTTGCAGTATCCTTCCCCTGCCACGCCCACCAAGCCATGCCCACCAAGCCACACCCACCAAACCGATAGTAAAAAAAATTGAATTTCACCACTGCTTACCCAGCCAAGTGGTAGCATCAAGCAGCTCTCAGCTCATCTACAAAGTGAAGTGAAATCAGATCTGGTTTGTGCTTGGATGAGGGAGATGTAGAATTGTAGACTGAAGTGGGAAGTAGGAGCCAAGGTGGCGCAGTGGCTAGGGTGCAGTACTGCAGGCCACTTCAGCTGACTGTTATCTGCAGTTCAGCGGTTCTAATCTCACCGGCTCAAGGTTGACTCAGCCTCCCATCCTTCCGAGGTGGGTAAAATGAGGACCCGGATTGTTGTTGGGGGCAATATGCTGACTCTGTAAACCGCTTAGAGAGGGCTGAAAGCCCTATGAAGCGGTATATAAGTCTAACTACTATTGCTATTACTATTGCTATAAGTACAGTAGAACCTCTGGCCACAATTCATTCCATAACTTTGGTTGCAAACCGATTTGATCGTGACCCGAACCTAATTTTGGAAATTTGCCGCTTGCAAAAAAAAATTGTGTGGAAGGGAAAATCGGCCGTGGGGGGAAAAATGTGAATTTTTTGGTTGGAACCTGATTTGGTAGTGTTCAGAAGTGTTCTTGACCAGAGATTCTACTGTATTTTTTTAAAAAGGGACTTTGTTGGAGAGGAATTCACTGTAAATTAAATAAAAGGGGTTTATCGGGATGAGGACTCGGCTTCGTGCTGCTGGGGAAGCCTAGATCAGAACAGTTACTATATATTTGGGCTTTTCTCTATTTTTAAACCTATTCCCAACATTATCATTGAAGTTATGGGAACCGTGCATACATTAAAACTCTTAGGGCAATCTCTTGGAACTTATAGGCAATAGATGATGCTCTCAAGTTTTACTTTATCCCAAAGAATAAAAATAAATGTCTGCATACTCAGGAAATTCCAATAATGGAAGGAAGGAAACAAACTTGTTATTTTAATGTTAATTATTTATCATTATCAAGCATCCTAGAATTGTGCTTGCAACTGAGACAGCCTATACATTTGATGGATCAATCAATCAATTATTAGGACGTATCACTCTGAGAGCTTAGTAATCAAATGTTGATGCATTGCTAATGATTGGTGGGGCCATAAATGTTCAAAGCTCTACTCATCAATCAATCATCTTGGGCCACCAAATGGCTTCGTGCATTGTGGTTAAGACATGGCTTGTTTAACATTGATTCATTAAAAGAGTCTTGTAACATGCCCACACCTGATAGGTAACATGGGATGAAGGCAAACATTGTCTCTTTTACACTTAGGACAGTGTTTCTCAACCTTGGCGACTTTAAGTCCGTAGGACTTCAACTCCCAGAATTCCCCAGCCAGCATAGCTGGCTGGGGAATTCTGGGAGTTGAAGTCCGTAGGACTTAAAGTCGCCAAGGTTGAGAAACACTGACTTAGGATGTAAAATAACACATAGTGATCGATGAATAGAGGTTGAAATATGTCTTGCCATACCAATAATAGACCATGCATGCTACATTGAGCAAGTCTATACATGTGAGGTTTGGTCATAAGTCATATTTTTAAATTCCGTTGTAACTTGGAAAGGTCGGTAAGTCAAGGGCTATTTTGTACTCTCTACAGCTGCTCTGCAGTTTTCGGTGCAAGTAAGGAGTTGGCTACCAATTTAGAATAGACTAGAATAAAAGAGTTGGAAGGGACCTTGGAGGTCTTCTAGTCCAACCCCCTGCTTAGGCAGGAAACCCCACACCATTTCAGACAAATGATTATGCAACATCTTCTTTAAAACATCCAGTGTTGGAGCATTCACAACTTCTGGAGACAAGTTGTTCCATTGATTAATTGTTCTAACTGTCAGGAAATTTCTCCTCAGTTCTAAGTTGCTTCTCTCCTTGATTAGTTTCCACCCATTGTTTCTTGTCCTGCCCTCAGGTGCCTTGGAGAATACTTTGACTCCTTCTTCTTTGTGGCAGCCACTGAGATATTGGAACACTGCTATCATGTCTCCCCTAGTCCTTCTTTTCATTAAACTAGACATACCCAGTTCCTGCAACCGTTCTTCATGTTTTAGTCTCCAGTCCCCTAATCATCTTTGTTGCTCTTCTCTGCACTCTTTCTAGAATCTCAACATCTTTTTTGCATCATGACAACCAAAACCGGATGCCGTATTCCAAGTGTGGCCTTACCTTATAAAGTGGTATTAACACTTCATGTGATCTTGATTCTATCCCTCTGTTTATGCAGCCTAGAAATGTGTTGGCTTTTTTGGCAGCTGCTGCACACGGCTGGCTCATGTTTAAATGGTTGTCCTCCAGCATCCTTCTCACAGTTACTACTATTGAGCAAGGTACCACATACAGTACACTGTACCTGTGCATTTTGTTTTTCTTGCCTAAATGTAGAACCTTACAATGGTTTTTTACCATTGAATTTCATTTTGTTAGATAGCAGCCAATGCACTCCAAGTCTGTCAAGATCCTTCTGTACCTTGAGCCTATCTGTCATTTACTGCCATCTTGATCCACCATTCAAAGGAGCCACCTCATTTCACCCAGTGGTAGGAATGGCCTGATAGGAATGCAAACGTAAGAATAAAATTCATTCTTAGGGTAGATCTTAGTTAGTTCTGAATCATCAAAGAAAGAAAATAAAGCTACAATGGAATCTTTCATTGGAAAAAAAAAAGTCAACATTGTCCTAAAAATACCACGAAGTCAGTTCTGCAGATGATGTTTCTATCAATCAAATTCTACTTCTAGGTTAAAAAAAGCTACATATTTGGCAATTCCTCCAAGGCAGGAATTTTAAAAGGTATTAGAAGAAAATGACAATGGTAATAATTTCAGATTATTAATTAATGATTCCAGGAAATAGAATGAAGACACTGCTTTCTTCTCCACCCTGCTTGCCCAGATATAAAAGGGAAATCATTTCTAAGGCATGTGATTAGATAGCAAAACTCCAAAGAAAATAAGAGTTTTGTAAACTGCAGCTTTCCTGATATACAGTATATTGTTCTAGTTTAATTCTTTTAAGTGCATCTTTTGTTTGCCAATTGAATAAATGACTGCAGTAGAAATCAGCAGCTCCAAATTTCTCCCAGTCTGCTAATTGAAATCAGTTCCCCCATCTCTCTCTCTCTCTCTTTTCTCTTCCCCCCCACCCCTCAGTAAATAATGTATTATCTCATTAACATGGTTTTTGCTTCCGTTTATATGTGTATTTGTCCTTTAAATCCTTCAAAAGAGAGAGGGGGGGAATATATTTACTATTTTACCATGCCAGGGAACTATTTCCTTTCCTTTCCTTTCCAAGATATTGTGTTAACCTTGAATTAAACCATAAAGTACAGTTGCATCTTATTTACGGTTCTTCTTACCACCGACACCCGCCCACCTCCTCAAAAGTATGAGAATAAAACACAGCAGGTTTCATTGAGTGGAGATACAGGTGGGATTTATCTTTAGAGTAAGATTTAACGTATATCTGATCTGAATATTTTGCACAGGTTTAAAGAGAATGCATTGTATCTAAGGCAACACTATTAAAGGGAAATAGTGCTAGAGACTGAACGTCAAAGAATGGAGGTCTTTGAACTCTGGTGTTGGAGAAGACTCCTGCAAGTCCCTTGGACTGCAAGGTGATCAAACTGGACAATCCTAGAGGAGATAAACCCTGACTGCTCTTTAGAAGGCCAGATCCTGAAGATGAAACTCAAATACTTTGGCCACCTGATGAGAAGGAAGGACTCACTGGAGAAGAGCCTAATGCTCAGAAAGATGGAGGGCAAAAGAAGAAGGGGAGGATAGAGAAAGAGGTGGCTGGATGGATGGAGTCACCGAAGCAGTAGGCATGAACTTAAATGGACTCCTGGGGATGGTAGAGGACAGTGAGGCCTGGAGGAACATTGTCCATGGGGTAGCGATAGATCAGATATGACTTAACAACAATTGTTAGAGATAAGGGTACAGGCGATCTTGGGTTTTTAGCCTAAGTTCAAAAAACTCTCCACCAATTGTCTGGAAGTTGAGTCATGGCAACTGAATTTCTTTTCATTTCATGTTGGTTTGAAATGTTTCACTGCTTATCCAAATAGCTTCTTCAGAAGAAGCTTCACAGAAGAAGCTACTAGTCCTTGACTAACCACAATTGAGCCTAAAATTTATGTTGCTCAAAGAGATATTTGTGAAGTGAGTTTGGGTCCATTTTGTTCTGACCTAGGCCTCTCAGGATCATGAAGCAGACTCCTAGCCCCAATAAAACCTCCTTTATTTAGGTTAAAGGGAATTCCTATCCAGCAAAGTCCCGGCAAAATTTCACAACTACAGACCTTTATCAGGCTTGGTTCCAGGCCGATATCTTCCAAACACCAAGCAATTACTTGGGGAACAGATCTTTACCCTAATGAATTGAACTAATTGTCTCCTTCAAACTCCCCTCCCCTTTTGCTCCTCTTTATTCCCTATGGGAGGGGCCATTCACTGTCCACCTGTGCCTTTACTCCCGAGTCAGCCCTTGTTTCTTAGCTGCTTCCTTCTCCTGGCAGCTTTGCACATGCACACATCGGGAACAGGCTCCAGCTGTTCTTCTGCCCCACTGATATCCGTCTTTGAGGCAGCTGATAATGTCCCTTCCCAGAGCCCTCATTAGAGCCTTCCCCAGACTCCAGGACTGGCCCATGTTCCTCCCCAACCTCCTCATGTCTGAGTCTGCCACCAGCTCCACTGGCTGCTGGTGGGCCACAACACATTTTATGACCTTTCTTGCCACAGTTGTTAAGTGAATCATTGCAACTGTTAACTTAGTTAAGAAGTTTGTTAAGCGAATCTGACTTCCCCATTGACGTAGCTTGTCAGAAGCTTGTCAAGTTGATCACATGACATTGTAACCATCATAAATATGAGCCAGTTGCCAAGCGGGTGAATTTTGATCACGTGACCATGGGGATGATGCTTCTTTGACAGTT
>NW_028261394.1:37748287-37758287 GCF_051295495.1 Thamnophis sirtalis | reverse complement strand
AAGAGGAAAGGATGGACTGGAATTGAATGGAATAGAATAGAATGGAATAGAAAAGAATAGACTAGGAAAGAATGGAATTGAATGGAATAGAATAGAATAGAATAGGAGAGAATGGAATAGAAAGGAATAGAATGGAATAGAATGGAATAGAATGGAATAGAATGGAATAGAATGGAATAGAATGGAATAGAATGGAATAGAATGGAATAGAATAGAATGGAATAGAATAGAATAGGAAAGAATAGAATAGGAAAGAATAGAATAGGAAAGAATAGAATAGGAAAGAATGGAATGGAATAGAATGGAATGGAATAGAATGGAATAGAATAGAATAGGAAAGAATGGAATGGAATAGAACAGAACAGAACAGAACAAATATTGAGAAATAGTGAGTTGCAACTTAAGTGCATGTGGATGGGCAGATATTGGCCATTTTTTGGCATGGAAGAGTGGTCAGTTCCAGAATTAGATGGAGTGTCAAATGCCTGTTACAGCTGAATTTCTTTTAACACCAACATCCAGTGTGAAGCATGTCAAAAATCTTTCCTGATCTTCCGGAACGAAAAAGACACAATAGAAACCCGGTGTGTATTTTGTCGACTAGCATCTCCCAGCAAAGATGTTTTACCCTTGCTGCCTGCTTTGCCTCCAGATCTCTAAAGGATTCAGCAGCAAGCTGATGTTGAAACATTTGCAATCTTTTTTTTTTTTAAAAAAAGTTTTCCTGTAACATTGTGCGGCAAATAAAATTAAATAAAAATTTCCACACCGAATTTACCTTCTGCTCAATTTCTGTGGTCAGATTAAGAAGTGGCGAAGGCAGAATGTGGTTGAAAGGATTCAGCTCATCCTTCTAAGGGGCCGATACAGGTTGCCTTCAACTTACGACTACATCCTAGCGCTCAAACTTTCTGTGGCTAAGTGAGTTTTTGCCCCATTTGATTGCCACAGTTGTGAAGTATATCACTGCAGTTAGCAGTTAGCAATAGCAGTTAGACTTATATACCGCTTCATAGGGCTTTCAGCCCTCTCTAAGCGGTTTACAGAGTCAGCACATTGCCCCCACAGTCTGGGTCCTCATTTTACCCACCTCGGAAGGATGGAAGGCTGAGTCAACCCTGAGCCGGTGAGATTTGAACAGCCGAACTGCAGAACTGCAGTCAGCTGAAGTAGCCTGCAGTGCTGCATTTAACCACTGGCCACCTCGGCTCCTTGTTAAGTTAGTAACATGATTGTAAATTGAATCTGGCTTCCCCAATGACTTTGCTTGTCAGAAGATCGCAAAAGATGATCACATGACTGCTGCAACCGTCATAAATGCGAGACAATTGCCAAGTGTCCGAATTCTTTTTTTTTTTTTTTTTTTATACTTAAAGATTTTATTGGTAAAAAGAAAATACAACATCCATAACTTGTAACAAACAATACAACTACATTTCGAGATATTCCCATACTATCAAATCATTATAAACATCAAAGGTTAGGTATCTTTCCCTCCCTCTTTTCTTCCCTCCCCCCTTACTTCCTTCTCCCCTGCCTTCCCTCCTTTCTTTTCTCCTTTTCTCCTTTCCTTCCCCCTCCTTTCCCTCCCTCGATCCCCCCCTCCTTCACACATACCTTCCCTCCTTCCCTGCCTCTTTCCCTCCTCCTTCCTTTCCTCTTAATCTCCCTCCTTTCCTCCCTCCTTCCCTCCTTCCTTTCAACTCTCCTTCTCTCCGAGTGTCCGAATTCTGATCACGTGGCTATGGGGATGATGGAAAGGTTGTAAGTGTGAATAAATGGCCGTAAGTCACTTTTTTTTCAGTGCTGTTGTAACTTTTAATGGTCACTAAATGAATTGTTCACTAAGTGAACTGTTGTAAGTGGAGGACTACCTGTATTGCTTTTAGTTCACCAAGTTAAGTCTTGCAGAAGACAAAACTTTCACTATGAATTGGCTACGACTGGTTCTTGTGTGTTATTGATAGGGGATTTTCAGACATCATAAATAGGGGTGACATAAAAAGCAAGTGTCATAAGGGGGAAACCGCTTATGAATTATAGCTCATTTGTGCACCAGATTGAATTCGTTCGCATTGAAAATAATAAATTACTTTATAAAATTTGAATACTTTTAGTTCACAGCAGGGGAAAAAAATGAGTGTAGAGCAGCCTGGGATGTAACAGCTTTTAGAGATAGCTGCATAATGGGATAAACCTTGAAACTCATGTAAGAGTTTAAAGTGCTATGTTGTCTAAATGAAATTGTTCCTAATCCTACTGTATGTTTCTCTCCCCCCCCCCCCCCCAGATAAAATTATACAGCATTGTAATAAAATGTCACTTTAGGGGGGAAAAACGCATGTCGCAAGTACCCTGTGATGTGAACTCTTCAATAAACGTAGCGGTGCTTTAATAAAAGCATTTTAAATACATTATGTGCCGTCCTGAGCTTTCCTTTTCATAATATTGTAAAGCCATGATGTATCGCTCCTGGAGTTCATTTTCCTGGTAATTATTATTGAACTGAATAATTCATGGATTTAGGGAAAAGGTTGGCCCTGATTTAATTAAACAATATTTTCCAATACAGGCACTATTGTTTTTTTCCCTTATTCTCAATTTCCCTCAAGAATGGGATTATCCATGAAGGCGAACGCTAGCTGTTGAACGGAATTTTATCCGACCTAGCGCTCCATGTATATTTATTTATTTATGCATGAAACAAATTTATATAGCTGCCCAATTCACACCAAGTCCAGGCATGTTAAAGGGAGACATTTGTTAAGTGAGTCTGGCCCCATTTAACGACTTTTCTTGCCTCGGTTCTTAAGCGAATCCCTGCAGTTGATAAGTTAGGAATCCAGTTGTCAAGTAAATCTGGCCTCCCCGTTGACGTTGCTTGTCAGAAGGCCACAAAAGGGGATTGGGTGACCACGGTCATAAATATGAACCAGTTGCCATTCACCTGAATTTTGATCACGTGACCATGGGGATGCTTGCAATGGTCATAACTGTGAAAAATGGTCATAAGTCGCTTTTTCAGTGCTGTTGTAACTTTGAACAGTCACTAAAGGAACTGTTTGTTGTAAGTCAAGGACTACCTGTACAGCATTTAAAAAACCCACGGTTTAACACATGTATGCTCAGTCCCATCCCCACCTCACAGCCATGGCTACACAACCAGACAAGCCATCATCATCATCATCTTCTTCTTCTTCTTCTTCTTCTTCTTCTTCTTCTTCTTCTTCTTCTTCTTCTTCTTCTTCTTCTTCTTCTTCTTCTTCTTCTTCTCCTCCTCCTCCTCTTCCTCCTCCTCCTCCTCCTCCTCCTCCTCCTCCTCCTCCTCCTCCTCCTCCTCCTCCTCCTCCTCCTCCTCCATCATCATATCCATCATCAGACGTTGGTGATCGAAGCCACATGAAAAAGTGCTGCTGAGTTTTGTCCACTATTTTGTCCAAAATGGTGATGTCCTTCTTAGACCTCCTGCCTGGACCTCATTTGCCTTCGGTTTTTCCCTAGAGGATTAAGTGAAGTATGCCGTATTCTTCAGGGTGTCACGTCACATGTCCAAAATATTCTAACTTTTGCTTTTAAATGGCTTTGATGATTAGTTCCCTTGGCTTTCCCAGTTGATCAGCTCCAAATGGAGTTCCCCAAGTCTGTTGACAAAACCATCCCTTTAAGACCTTGTGGAGAAGCAGCAAAGTGGGGCCTAATCGTAATTTTGGGGGAAAGATGTCCCAAAGGCAAGGAGCCACCACAGAGAAGGCCCTTTTCCTAGTTCCCAGATGTACTTCTTTGATAGTTGGGACTCACACCATGTCCTCTCTTCCTGTTCTGGTGGGCTGGATAGCTGTAACTGGGGAGAGGCAGCCCTTCAAATGGCGTGGCCTCAAGACCTGTAGGGTTTTGAGGGTGATAGCCAACATCTTAAATGGCGCTCCGAATTGACAACAGGTGCAGCTCCTGCAAAAGAGGTGGCACACATACACAAAGTTGGTTAATACCATTTTATAATGCCTTGGTGAGGCCACACTTGGAATACCGCATCCCATTTTGGTCGCCGATGTCAGCCTCTGCTTTGCTGCTGCTTCGGCTGCCATTGAAACGGGGAGGGGGGCATGGTATTTGGGAGGGGATTACTAATTGTGCTGGAGGAAGATTCTGGAGTTTCTGCTGCCTGTCTTACTGCACATGCGGAGGAGGTTTCCCGCCAAGGCCAACGGCACCGACATTCCATCTTGGTGATGCCTTTCGAAGTTATCTCGCACCTGACACTTGGGAGAATTATGATTGGAGTGTAACTGGGATGCCAAGGGGTGGGGAATGGGTTATTCTATATATCATTTGCTTTCACGCCTAAATAATCAGTCTTCGCTTTGCTACGCTTCTGATCATTTATAATTAGTAAAAGTACACTTGATTTCTATCAATGGAGTCTCGTGGTTTTCTTTCCTAATTATTCAATGGAGGAGTGCTGACAGCCACGATGTAAAAAAAGATGTTGAGACCCTAGAAAGAGTGCAGAGAAGAGCAACAAAAATGATTAGGGGACTGGAGACTAAAACATATGAAGAACAGTTGCAGGAACTGGGTATGTCTAGTTTAATGAAAAGAAGGACTAGTGGAGACATGATAGCAGTCTTCCAATATCTCAGGGGCTGCCACAAAGAAGAGGGAGTCAAACTATTCTCCAAGGCACCTGAGGGTAGAACAAGAAGCGATGGGTGGAAACTAATCAAGGAGAGAAGCAACTTAGAACTAAGGAGAAATTTCTTGACAGTTAGAACAATTAATCAATGGAACAACTTGCCTCCAGGAATTGTGAATGCTCCAACACTGGAAGTCTTTAAGAAGATGTTGGATAACCATTTGTCTGAAGTGGTATAGAGTTTCCTGCCTAAGAAGGGGGTTGGAATAGAAGACCTTCAAGGCCCCTCCCAACTATTCTATTCTATTCTATTCTATTCTAAGTTGGGGGGCTTCATCACTTGAGACTTTCAAGAAGAGATTGGACTGCCATTTGTCAGAAACGGTGTACGGTCTCCTGCTTGGGTGGTGGGTTGGACTAGATGACCTTCAAGGTTCCTTCCAACTCTGTTAATCCGCTCTGCTCTGATTAGCAGAGCACCAGTTAGGAGAAACTTGATGGACTGAACTGCAACTTAAAGGAACTTCAAAGTCCATCATCCTTTGACTCATTTGCAATGTTGCTTTTCTTGGAGGCTGGTTGTTGTTTTTTTTTTAAATTAAAGAGACAAGGAATAATGGATGGAAACTGAACAAGGAGAGATTCAACCTAGAAATGAGGAGGAATTTTTGGACTGTAAGAACAATCAACGCATGGAACAGAAGTTGCCTTCGGAAGTTGTGGGAGCTCCATCACTTGAGACTTTCAAGAAGAGATTGGGTTGCCATTTATCAGAAACGGTGTAGGGTCTCCTGCTTGAGCCAGGGGATGGACTAGATGACCTACAAGGTCCCTTCCATCTCTTAATCTGTTAGAGGACCTGAAATGACAGCTCCGTTCCTAGCTCCTTGTGCTGAAAGAAAGAAGAGGATTGTAGATTTTTTTTAAAAAAAAATATATTTTAAATTCTCAGTAAAATATCCAGATGAGAGCTGAGATCTCTCATTCGCTCTTGGATATTTCTAATGCAATAAGTTCAGTTGTGATATTTGCACCATTCTGGCCGCCAAGAAGCATTTTGCAGCCCCAGGAAACGCCTGCAAAAAAAAGAGAGATTCTTCTTCCTTCCATCTCTTTTCAGCCCCTTTTGCGTCTCCCTCCACCGACGCTCTTTCAAAGCCAGGCTTCCCCGCTAAGACACATGAAGCCGGATCTGCGGCTGTGCTCAGCAGCCGGCGCCGTGGCTTAGTTGGTTAAAGCGCCTGTCTAGTAAACAGGAGATCCTGGGTTCGAATCCCAGCGGTGCCTCTGGAGCGGGGACTTCCGTTTTGCCTCGGAAATACATATATCTATTTATTTGTGCCTTTCGATTCTCTTCATTCGTTTGCACGGTGGTGGAGGGGGCCGGTGTTTAACGGGGAGCTGCAGAAAAGGGCTCGCTCTTAATAAAACCCGTTCGAGTTTTTATTTGCCTGGTTTCTCTTCCTCGGCAGGTTTTCAAGGTCCCTGAGAGTTTGAACCCACCTCTTCCTAGAGACCCCTTTTTCCTGCAAACAATTCACATCTGGGGTCAAGCAGGCTTCCCTTTCTGCACAGCTTTTTACAAGACTGGATATATATATATATATATATATATATATATATATATATATATATATATATATATATATATATATATATATATATATATATATATATATATATATATATATATATATATATATATATATATATATATATATATATATATATATATATATATATATATATATATATATATATATATATATATATATATATATATATATATATATATATATATATATATATATATATATATGAGGGGAAGGGAGAAAAAAGAAAGAAAAGGAAGAAATGTTGTGTGTATGCATGCATGCGTGCGTGTGTGTGTGTGTGTGTGTGTGTGTGTGTGTGTGTGTGTGTGGTATGTATGTATGTATGTATGTATATATGGAAGAGGGGAAGGGAGAAAAAAAGAAAGAAAGGGAAGAAATGGGGAGGATGTGAGGAAAGAAGGTATGGAGGGGGAGAGGAAGGGAGGAGATAAGAGGGAGGGAATAAACAGAGGGAGGGAGGAAGAAGGGAAGGCAGAAAGAAAGAAAAAGAAAGAAAGAAAGAGAAAGAAAGGAGAAAGAAAATGGAGGGCAGACATGGGGAGGGAGGGAGGAAAGAAGGGAGGGAGGAAGGAAGAGGATGAAAGAAATGGGAAGGGAGGGAGGAGGGGAAGGAAGAAAGAAAGAAAGAAAAGAGGGAGGGAAGAAATGGGGAGGGAGAGAGGAAGGAAGGAAAGGAAAGAAATGGGGAGGGACGAAGGGAGAGGGGAAGGGAGAGAAAGAAAGAAAGAAACAGGAAGAAAAGGGGGGAAGAAATGGGGAGGGAATGAGGAAAGAAGGGAGGGAGGGAGAGAGGAAGCAAGGAGATAAGAGGAAGGGAAGAAACAGAGAGGGAGGGAGAAAAGAAAGGAAGGAAGGAAAAAGAAAGGAAAGAAAAGGAAGGGCTAGAGTTAGGGTAAGGTAACACAGTTCAAAGTGTATTGGAGCTTTCCTCTCTAAACAAGGAGCAAAAATCTACGGGTTGCATAAAAAAAACAACCCTGAGGGATATTCGGATATTGCTACGAATGGTTTCCTTATCTGACCTACTGAAAAAGTTATGAAATTTTGGGACTCTTTTCCAAATCAAATGACGTGCAGGATTTAAAGAAAAAGGAATGTTTAGGTGGAATGGAGCCTTCATAGAAAAACATCACATGAAAAATGCAGCATTTTTAATGCCGAAAAATTACCTAAGCGAACATGCCTGAAGAAGCAAGATGCACGGAATAAGGGCCCCCCTCCCATTATGAAAATATTTAGGAACAAAGTTTCTTCTTCTCTTTCTCCTTCCCTATGTTTTTTTCCACCTGCTCAGCCCGTTCCTCTCTGCCTCCTCTTTCCAAATGATTTCTCTGTCTGTTTTTCAGAAGTGGCATTTGCAGCAGCTGGTTTTATGGGCTTGGCTGGTGGAAAAACAAATCTGAAAACTGCCTCCTTCCTGTGCAGTTGGAAGCAGAGACAGAAAACAATAAACACCGCCTGTTTAAAGGGGGCCAGAATGCCTTCGTATTGTTATCACCATAAATCTTGGAGCAAGCTTTTTAAGACAAATACGTAATCGCTCCATCCATCACTTGGCGGGGAAGGTGTCAAGTGAAGAGAAGTGATTAGAAATTTGTGCATTCTCCAGCCCTCTTTTTCTTCTTCTTCTTCTTCTTCTTCTTCTTCTTCTTCTTCTTCTTCTTCTTCTTCTTCTTCTTCTTCTTCTTCTTCTTCTTCTTCTCCTCCTCCTCCTCCTCCTCCTCCTCCTCCTCCTCCTCCTCCTCCTCCTCCTCCTCCTCCTTCTTCTTCTTCTTAAGTGTAGAGGCCTGTTCTGATTTAGGCTTCCCAAGAGCGTGAAGCAAGCTCCTTGTCCCGACTTTTATTCATTTACTGTGAATTCTGCTCATTTACAAAGTCTTTCAAAGGAGGATTTACAGTCACAGACCTTATCTGGCTTGGAGAGCTGACAGGCCGATATTTGTAGAACTTGACAAGGAAGTCTCAGAGAATCATGAACCAAGCAAACAAATTGTCTCCTGCAAACCCCACTCCCCTTTCGCCCCTCTTTTATTTCCTCTGGGAGGGGCCATTCATGGTCCACCTGTGGCCTTACTCCCAAGTCGACCCCTGTTCTTTAGCTGTTCCCTTCATCGGGCAACTCCGCATGCGCACACTGGGAACAGGCTCCAGCTGTTCTTCTGCCTCACTAATGTCCGACTCTGAAGGCAGCTGATAACTGGCATACGGCTCTGTCCCCCTCTCTGCCTCCGACACAGAGCCCTCGTCAGAGCCTCCCCCAGACTCCAGGACTGGCCGATGTTCCTCCTCAACCTCCTCACTGCCCGAATCTGCTGCCAGCTCTGCTGGCTGCTGGCGGGCTTCAACAATGGATGAACTGAAGAGCAAAACTGAATGTTAACCCCCTGGCTTTGTGACGCAACCACATTTTGCTTCCAAGGGACTTCAATGTAGAGGAGCACACTTTGTGGCTTGGCTTGGGGCATGATCTGAATGAATCCAGCTCATTTGGTTAGCACACAATTCGATCTACTCTTAAGTGTAGCGTCTTTCTGATAAATGCAGACACGACTGCAGGCCAGATAGCCTTTGACTTACAACCGTTCGTTTCGTGACCGTTCGAAGGTACAACGGCACCGAGAAATGTTTCCCCCACGCTTACAACCGCGGAGGCGTCCCTGCGATCACGTGGCCAAAATTAAAATCCTTGGTAACTGACTCGCATTTGTGAGAGTTGCAGTGCTGCCCATAGTCACTGTGGCAACCTTCTGACGGGCAAAACCAGGCAGATTCACCGAACAGCCGGTTCGCTCGCTTAACACCCAGAGTGATTCGCTTAACAACGGAGGCAAGAAAAGTTGTGAAATGGGCCAAAACTCACCTAACAAAGGTTTGGCTTAAAAAACAGAAATTTTGGGCTCAGTTTATGGTCATTAAGTTGAGGACTACCTATACACTGCCTGAAACTACTTGGTGTGAATTGGGCAGCTATATAAATTTGCTTTGTGCATAAATAAATAAAGCCACGCCCACCAAGCCACGCCACGCCCACCGAGCCACGCCCACATAACTGGTAGTAAACAAATGTGGATCCCACCACTGCCCTAAATGCAGAGGTGGGTTCCTACCAGTTCGCACCAGTTCGGTAGAACCAGTTCGTCAAATCTACCGAACTGGTTAGAAGAGGTTCCACCAGTGGACCCGGAAAGCAGGCCACACCTACAGAAGAGGTTCCAAAAAATTTTGAACTCACACACACACACACACACACACACACACACACTCACACTCACACTCACACAGAGAGAGAAAGAGAAAGAAAGGAAGAAAGAAAGAAAGAGAAAGAAAGAAAGAAAGAAAGAAAAGAAAAAAGGAAGAAAAAGTGACAGAGATGAAAGAAAAAAAGGAAAAGGGACAGAGACAAAAGGAAGGAGAGAGAGAGAGAGAGAGAGAGAGAGAGAGAGAGAGAGAGAGAGAGAGAGAGAGAGAGAGAACACATGGCCAGCAAGCCACTCCCACCAGGTCACATGGCTGGCAAGCCACTCCCACAAAGGAGGCCACACCCACAGAGTAGGTTCGAAGATTTTTTGAAACCCACCACTGCCCTAAATGTTGCAATGGTAAGTGAGAATGACCTTGGGAGACGGGTAGAAGACCCACAGCCTAGGCAACAGTCTAATAATAGATGAAATCTGAGCCCAAAGGAGAGGTAGGGATGGAGAAAGCACCTTAGAAGGAGCCCTCTCCAGTTTGGGGGGGGGAACCATAAAAG